>NC_056728.1:351950167-351995167 GCF_019279795.1 Protopterus annectens | reverse complement strand
CTAAGGTGGTTGGAACAAGAAACAATGGATATTGCCCGCTATGTCTCTAAGGACGGTAATCGTCTAGTGTTGAATGGTATTCTTCCCGATCCAAGAATGATTCCTAAATTCAAAGATAAAATGATTGTCTACAATAATTAGTTAACTGGCCCTATTCCAGAGGGAACCAGTGTGTGTGTCTGAGGCTAGTTGTGTAACAGACTCTCATGTTTTGCTAAAGATGGATATCATCTATTGGTTCATGGCTTTCACATACTGACTTGAGTGCCTGTCTTCATCATAGTGATTTCTTAGACAATGTTCAGCTCTTGAGCATACTGACAAAGTAAATTTCATTTAGAGTGATACTAGCATTCCCCTGCTTAATGTTAGGTGCTTAAACAACAAAATCAGAATTCAAAGACATCCATATTTGTGTAACCACTCAGACTTGGTTTCATAACATTGATATCACTCCTTCCTTATTAAGTTATTGCATCTAACATGCACTGTGAACCACAGGAACTGTAAGGGTGTAGCCATACATGTCTGTCAGCAGATACTGAATGACACAAACCTAAACTACTTACCACATCATTCCCAACTATAGTTCCAATTCCATGTTCTCCAGAGGGATATATACAGTGGCTATTCAGGTATATGTTATAGTGAAATTGGTGGAGAAGAACAGAGTAAGTGGGTTCATGGCCAAAGAGTTCAGTAGGTGGATAGAATGACGAACCTGCTGGAGGGTTTATTAAGGAGAGAAAGAACAGATCTATGTCTTGCACTGTTAGAGACTTTAAGTAAGATAATAAAAAAATAATTTAAAAACAAATAACTAAGGTCCTAAGGAGCTGGAAAGTGGACATATTTCCTACTGGGTGTGCCAGCTTTGTTAAGAAAGTAGATGCAGCTGGGAAATGGTGGATGAGAATGAAAACACAACTAACATGCTGGCAACAGATAGTCAGGGGGCGAGCTGATCGATGAGGAAGAGCTGCAGTGGCCCTGTTTCTTATATAACAGAGGTCAGTTTTACTAGTTGTCCTTATTAGCGGAAGGCAACGAGACCCAGTGGTTGAAAGAAAAGGAGGAATCTAGGCCACTGCTAGTGAGGTTAATCAGGGAGTGAAGGCTGAAGGAGGTGGAAAGCAAAGAGCTGATTTCTCAAATCCATAAGGCCATCCAAAGTTTAGATAAAATAGAGAGTATGAAACTGCTCGAGTTATGGGGCAGACTTATACATAGATCGATAGAGGAAGGTCAGTAGTGGTTGAATATGAGCAACTGCATGGGAGGCAATTAAATTAATAACATTTAGAATTTTTGCTTGGAAGTGCCCACATAAATACTTTATACATAGGAGTAATGAGGTAGGCTTTTCTACTGAGTGGTCAAAACATGATAGAGAGGTAACACACAGGAAGTAGAAGATTGGGAACACAGTTTTTGGAGTTGCCTGGATTTAAAGGATTTTAAAAAAGGAAGTAGTAATATAAATAAGGAGAACAGAAAAGGAACTGATTGGAGTGAGAATAGAAAGATGTTTTTAGGCACTGACAGCAGATGGCTAAAGAAAGGGGTACATGAACAGCTTCTGGAATTTGTACTTTTACTAGGTAAGAAAAGAGTAACAGAACTTTGGAAACAAAAGAGGAGATCAACTACTGAAGACCTATCTGTCTTAATAGAGAAATATCAATTAGAGGAAGAACAAATGGGGATTAGTAAAAACAAAAGAGAGTACAGAAAATGGCAACTATGCACTAAACAGATATATAATGAAATGAATGAGGATCATCAGAAGGAAGGAAGGAGAGATATGTTATTTCATTAGCAAAGTGGGGGGGGACTCTAAATAGTGTAAATAAAAAAGAGCTCTGCAGGCTACAGGATAGGCATTGGTATATATAGTCCATAGATTTGGGTGAAATTAAGTGAAGAGAGATGAAGGAATGGGTTGAGGGAAGTTATGCTTAACAGGACAGAATATATGCAGGTTGCATTGTAATTCATATGGAATAGGCTGCTGATTGACTTTGTAACTAGTGTGAGCTTAATGGCAGTGTATAATATATCACCCTTAGCTGAACTGTAAAAAATACTTCTGATTTCAGTGAGATTAAAGTAGGCTGTAGAGCAATGTATTACTTGTGTATAAAAGAATTATAGTACAAGGCATAATGAAGCTCTAAGCAAGTGGTTTACTTCCGTTGTTTAATTTTTCTATGCTGTCAGTTACAATAGAGGCATTTATTTTTCTTGAAACAAAAAAAACTAGTTTATCCTTAGAATTACAAGATTACAAGAGGATGTGACTAAGCTTCTAAATGGTGTTCCATCCGTAAGATTACTATAAACCTATGAAACAATGAACCTATAAAAAATGTTATTTTCACTTTCACTAAGTGGTTGTACTGCATGTACTGTCTTAAACTATGTGACAGTTTCTCAGTATTATGACAAATAGTGGTTGCCAAGAAGTAAGCAAATAGATCCTTATTCAGCCATTTTGCAGTAATCATATAGCAATCCTAGATAGAGCCCTCTGATACTCCCACATGGAGGAGCTCTTGGATTATGTAGCCCAGGTGGATATGACCCTAGCCCGGAGCTACCTCCTACCATCACCCAGAATGATACCACAGTACAAGCAGAAAATGATTGATTTCAACAATTGGCTAAGTTTCTGGTGTCATGCTAAGGGGATCCAGTATCTGTCTGCCTGGGATGACATGATTGACAGACCTCAATGCTTTGCCAGAGATGGCCTGTATCTGTCACACCTGGGCTTCTGGATATTGGCCAAGGCTCTTGCCACCCCTATAGTGCCTTTTTTAGGCGGTGTTCCAGAGACCAAATTACCACCATAACAGCTACAAACAAATCCAGTCTGAGGGTCATGCTGCTCAACGCTAGAAGTCTAAACCTCAAAATGCACTCGTTCGAAGCACTCCTTAAAATGAAAAACATCAACATTTGTGCTTTAATAGAGCCCTGGTTCAAGGCAGCAGAAAGCACCCCTGCACTACCAGGCTATAAGTCATTCCACACCTTTCAGCCCCAGAACTTGGACCGAAGCTCCAAAGGCAGCAGTTTTTCCATATTCATAAAGGATGCGCACACCTCCAGAATGGTAGCCCAGCATAACGTATCAGAGATACTTCAGGTGCAGCTAACATTGGGTAAGACAGCAATTCAGGTCATAGCCTGCTATAGGTCCCCAACCATGACTCAAGACTCATACTCCACATTCCTAAGCACCCTGGAGAATATTAGGTTCCAACCTAACACTCTCATACTGGGTGACTTCAACTACCCCGCCATTAACTGGGAAAGCTACTCATGTACCAATACAATTGCCCAATGTTTCCTGGAATTCATTAATTCCAGTGCCCTCGACCTACTAGTTCTTACCCGTACTAGAGGTAGCAAAATCCTTGACCTGGTCATTACTAACATGGGCAACCGTTGCTCTATACCAATAGTCATCTCCTCCCTGGTTAGATCTGACCACAAACTAATCACCTTAGAAATCCACATCCCTCCCACCCCCCACCCTCTTGCAAAGGTAACCACCATGAAAAACTTCTCCAAAGCTAACTTTGGGCTGCTAAAAACAGAGGTAGCTAACTTCACGGCACCCATGCAATTGGAGAACAGCTGCATGACTGCCGAATCATACACTAATGCCCTGTACGAACACGTACACAAATGCATGGATCTCACTATAGCCAATAGAACCAAGATGGTCTCCTCTGAAAAAAGGAAGCCAATCTGGTGGTCCCCTGCCATAAACAAACTCTACATCCGAAGGAGGAAATTGATGCGAAATAAGCTGAAGTCCCAAGACTGGAAAAACTCCCTTATCAGCCTCAACAAAAAGTTGAGATCCCTCATCAAATCCTCTAAAGCTAGCTATGAAAACAGAATTGCAGCAGATAGTAAAGACAACCACAAGGCCTTCTATAGTTATGTTAGGAATCTCCATGGAAATACCCAGATTTGCTCAGAGCTGTTGCACAATGTCACCTCCTATACCAAGTCAACAGATATTGCCAATGTACTGGCAGAAAGATTCAGTGCAAACTTTACCCCTCTCCCTCCCCCAAAGGACCAATCACAATACCAGTAGATTGCCAGACATCCAGTATTACTGCTGCACAAGTTAAAACAGCACTGTCCAAGGCCAAGAATACAGCTTCTATGGGACCAGCAATATCCATGGCTGTGTTCTACATGAACTACAGAGTGAACTGACACCTCATTTGTGTCCCCTGTTCAATCACAGCTTCACCTCAGGCTTTATCCCTATTGAATGGTGCACTGCTACAGTCATTCCTCTCCACAAAGAAGGAGTGACTACAGACCCTGGGAACTATCGCCCCATTATCCTAGCAAGTCTGATATGCAAAGCTATGGAGTGCGTCATCATAGGTTCATAGGTAAGTACTAGGCTATCGGCCCTAGGGGCTATACAAGCCTAGCTAAAAAAGTACCCTGGCTTTCGCCACCCAAGAAAATTATTTTCCTGTGCCCCTGTTGAGCACAGCCACAGAGGGGATTCCCAGGGTGAATTTCCTATTTCACATCCAATCATCAAGATTTTTATTGAAGAGTACTAATGAGGAGCTTTGTTTGATATAGATAGGTAGTTTGTTCCAGAGTATGTGAAGTCTCTGGGACAGGAATCTATCCCTCCAGCATGTTCTGTTTATTGCAGTGACAAGGTTTAGGTCCCTAGAGCGTGTAGTTCGGAGGGACTGGGATTTCTTTAAGTGGAGCATGTCCAACAGCTCTGGTTATGACATAGCTTTGTATGTTAGGCAGAGATCGCCTCTGAGTAGCTGATATGTGATGGAATAAAGCTGGAGTTTTTTGAGACGGTCTATGTAGGGCATCTGTTTGAGGCTGGTAATCCTCTTTGTGAGGTATTTCTGCGGCCTTTACAGTTGTTGTAGATGTCTTGTGAGGTACATACCTAAAAGGGCATTGTACTCTATAATAGGTCTAATGAGTGACGAGTAGAGGGGAACAATGACCTCTTTTTTCCTGGATGAGAAACCTTTTGTGATGAGGTGCGGCACATAGAAGGATTTCCTGACTACTGTGGTGATGTCATTATCAAAAGAGAGACTACTCTCCACCTGTGTCCCAAGGTCTCTTATCACACTTCCAGTGTTAAGTAGACTACTACCTATGTGGTAGCTCATGGGTACAGAGTTTTTACCAAAGGGGATGACAGTGCACTTTTTGGCATTGAGCTTGAAGCCATGGCTTTGACACCAGGCATCTGTCTCAGTTAGGCCCTTTTGTAGGATGTCCACATCATTTGGAGTTTCAATTATGGCTCCTAGTTTGCAGTCATCTGCTTAGTTTGTTAGCCACAGACCTTCTGTGTTAGTCTGTACTTCAGAAAAGTAGATACCAAACAGGAGAGGACCCAGGACTGAACCCTGTGGTACTCCACTTGTCACTGGTCTGAAGTCAGATTTGGAGTCTGCTACTTTCACAGTGTGGGTTCTGTCAGTGAGCCAGTTAGCAACCCATCTTGTGACATAGGGATTTATACCTAGTTTAGTGAGTTTATCTATAATTCCAGAAAGGGGAACGGTGTCAAAAGCCTTGCTGAGATCTAGATAGGCTGTGTGAACCACCTTACCCTCGTCTACGGCTTTGGTGACTGCTTCAAAGAAGCCTACCTTGATCTGGACCTAATAAACAAGGATATAGGGACTCTCCAAACTCTGGATCCCACACAGTTTGGTTTTGTGAATAGTAGATCATGCCTGCTCAACTTGGTCGACTTCTCTGAGTCAGTCACCAGAGCTGTGGATGAAGGCAAGGTGGTTCATACAGCCTACCTTGATCTGGCCAAGGCCTTTGATACCATTCCCCACTCAGGAATCATAGAAAAACTCACTAAGCTAGGCATCAACCCCTATATCACTAGGTGGGTTGCAAACTGGCTCACAGATGGAACCCACAGTGTGGATGTAGCTGACTCCAAGTCAGACTGCCGACCAGTCATGAGTGGAGTCCCATATGGTTCAGTTCTGGGTCCTCTTCTGTTTGGTATCTACCTCTCTGAAGTCCACGCCAACACAAATAGACTCTGGCTGACAAAGTTCACAGACAATTGCAGGTTGGGAGCCATAATTAACTCCCCAAGTGATGTAGACATCCTACAGAAAGGCCTCACTGAGACCAATGACTGGTGTCAGAACCATAGCCTTAAGCTCAATGCCAAAAAAAGTGTCATCATTCCCTTTGGGAAAAACCTGGTTCCTATGAATTATCACATCGATGGTAGTCCACTGAACATAGAAGGCATCATAAGAGATCTGGGAACACAGGTTGACAGTAACCTCTCTTTTGATCACCACATTGTCACTGTGGTCAGAATGTCCTTCTGTGTGGTACATCTCATTACTAAGGGTTTTGCATCCAGGAAGAAAGAGGTCATCATCTCCCTCTACTTTCCCCATTAGGCCATTCATCGAGTACAATGCCCCATTTGGCATGTACCTCACTAGACACCTGCAACAACTGGAGAGGCCGCAAAAGTGCCTCATAAAGAGGATCTTAGGCCTTAAACACTTGTCCTATATGAACAGACTCAAAAAACTCCAACTATTCTCTGTCTCATATCACCTACATAGAAGCAATCTCTGCTTGACTTACAAAGGTATGTCTGACCCAGCTCTGTTAGAAATGCTACATCTAAATAAATCCCAATCCCTCCACACTACATGCTCCAGAGACCTCAACCTCATTACCACAATCAACAAAACAAGCTGGAGGGGCAGGCTCATAACCCAATGACTGCCCATGCTATGGAATAATCTTCCCATACATGTGAAGTGGAGTGCCTCACTGGCCATCTTCAAGAGAAATCTTGATGAGTGGATGGGAAATAGAAAATTCACCCCAGGGATTACTCGGGTCGCTCTACTCGACAGAGGCACTGGAAATTAATGTCGGGTGGCACGATGCCAGGGTAATCCTATGGGCTAGGCTTGTAAAGGCTCCAGGGCCATTAGCCTAGTACACACCTATGAACCTATGAAGCCTACTACCAATAACCACATATGATGCCAAAACTTCACTGTTTCCTCCTTTTCTAAATCCTCTACAGTGATGCTAATGATAACTTCCTCAACTTTGCTCTTGAGAAATCAGTTTGACTTTCAAATAAATCCCTCTTGTAACACTTGTTCTAACATGACACATCACTAGTACAAACTCAATAGAAAAGTGCTGTTTCCTTAATTTATTCTGCCTTGGTTTCCCTGAATAACTCATATGCCTGTATATGGACATATGGAGAAAAAATATACCAGCACTCTTTTGTTTAATTACAGATAATTCTGTATTTTGATAATTTTAATCCATTTTCATATTGAAGTTTTGCAGTCTTTTCCTTATGACAAACCACTAGAATTTCAACTCCCACCCTGCTCACTGTACTAGGAATTTGATACATGCTTAATATGGGTTATAATTCAAGCTATACTTGACAGACAAAATGAAATATTGGCTTTGACTTACAGTGCAATTTTACTTATTTCATAAAAGTTGCTATTACAACCATGTAACCAACCAAGTACAACCTGTGATGTTTACTACTGTCATGTACAGTATTGCTTTCTCGGTGTAATTGAAATGGTGTCCTCCTCCCTAGACTCAAACACCATGATAAGTGCTAGCAAGTATGTTTAAAAGTATATAGTTTGGGTCTATGAAGACTTAACTGATAGATATGCTATAGTATGGAAGGAATGAGTGCCATGTGAGACTCTGCACATTGCTATGCCCAGACAGAGATGGTCATTTTATGGTTCATTTGTCAATCTGTAACACACAGACAGACATACAGATTGTGGACTTCTTACATATTCCTTATACCACAAGAGGTAATTAAATAGTTATGAAGCCACAGCTGGTGAGTGTGCCATGGTATAATCTGATGAGTATCTCTGGTTTGTATTCCTGATCCTTGCCACAGCAATCCAAGCACTTGAACCAAAACTTTAGGAGCCCAGATACTGTCCAATAGTGGCCAAGGCTGGCTATAATCAGAATTATACCTATCTTTTTTTTAATTTCTCCAAATGTTTTGGAATTTTAATAATATGGCAGAAATGAACCCCATTCCTAAGACAGGGTATTATCACAGTTCAGAAACAAGTATTACTTCAATCTTTGATGTTTGCCAAGGAAATTTTTCTAGAACATGTGGTGGTCCTCTCTGCAGGAGTGGGGATGGCATGTAAGAGATATAAGTTATGCCTTCAGCAGATAGACATTGTCACCGTTTAATTTTTCCAAGTGTTTTGAGTTTCTAATACCATGGCAGTTATGGACCACACTCCTAAGTCAAAGTATGATTAAAGTTCATGAAATTAGTATTGTTTCTCTCTTTGATGTTAGCCAAAAGTGCTCTTCGCAGCATTTGCAACATACCCAAAACTGACTCCTTCTGCAATTCATATGGAATTACATGTATTGGTAGCATATTTAAATAAGGCTGTAAATTATTTTTATGAGATTCAGTCTGTAAATTGCAATCCATTTGTGTGCAAAGAAACCATGTGGCAAATATTCACAGGTGTAATCCTACTCAGTCCTTCTTTACTATCTAAATGATTCAGTAAAAGTAATTCAGTGGATCATTGCTCAGTCTATGTAACTTTGGCCATTTGTTCAGGTCCCTGTGTAACAACTTAGCAGCTGACAATGTGACTTTTCAGAGAAGTTGCTTCTTTTTCTCAGTCACTCTGTTCAACTCAGATATATCTTGATATAGTATTGCACATGGCAAGTACTCCACACTCAAATCAAAATCTTGGTAGATATTTATATCCATTCAGAAGTATACTTTTACAATTGCTAGAAGAGAAGAAAAGGAATATTTCATCTTTCTTTTTCAATAAGGACTTAAATACTTCCTTTCACCAGTCAAGTTGTGGAACAATCATTATCCCAATACATTTAAATATTTGTGTCTAGATTAAAATATTCTTTCCTTGCTGTTGTAATGATAGACATATTCAGTTTTGAGGGGGTGTGTATTTTAGTGCTCAGTGTTTTCTTTCCATTTGTGGTTGTCATACTTTGTCTTTCAGAATGTCAGTAATCCAGTTGTTCAGAAGGCTGCTGTTTGTTACTGTTTTTGCTTGTATGATATAACTTGGATGTTATTTGTAAAACTTAAGCTGATATAGCATTACCAGCTCTGCAAAGCTATAACATTTCAAGGACTAGGCTGCGTAGCACAAACTGCATAATTACTGAAAAATAATACGTGCCCTGCTGGCATAAGGGAAGCCTTCATTACATATTGTAGAAACTCCTCTGATTAGAACACACAGTAGGGATGTTCATTTCTGTCAGATACAAGCAGCATGTGTATCACTATTAACTGTCCCTGCATCTTGACAAAGAAATATTGCCAGCCTGCCTCAGCCTATAGTAGAGTCTGTCTAGAATATTTATTTTCTTAGATGTAAAAATGTCAAAAGTCACATTTTGTATTATGATATATGGCATTTAGAACTGTTATATTCAACAGAATTAAACTATTTACTGCTTTGCACACTAAGTGCTTCCTGTCACAAGTTGCATTACTTTATTTTGAAATGAAATTTTCTGTCTGTGCTAGCATCTTAGTTTTAAAAGGAAAAAATTCTGTTTAGTTTTGAAATCATAGTAACCTTCTTAGAGTACTGAAACTGACCTACTGCTGCTCTTTTTTTATTTGAGGCTACTGTTTGGGATTTGGTAAGCCACTAATTTGCAAAAAAGCTGAACCAAGATTATTGTGTTTTATACTACATAATGGATTTGATTAACTCTATTTAAACCTGTAGTTGCAAAGTATCTTCTACAGGTACAATACAAAAGGGAAAATGTCCCACTATATGTTTTTTATTACTTGATCTAGACTAATATGTATGCATTAGTGCTCACTGTCTGTGTCACAGGCATTTATTGTAAATGTTTAATTTCTATAACCTTGCTTTAATCTGAGGAGCTTTTCTCCCCGGGCCTCCACTGAAAATGGAAATTATCCAGCTGGACTAGCCCGGTCAACAAATGTAAAATAAAATAAATAAAATAAAAATGCAGTCAGCTTTCCCAAGAGATTGCAAAATGATATCTTTCTTGTCTGCATCTGCATGTGTATCATCTGTAGCTGCTGGACATTTTTAGTGACAGTGGTAGTTAGTAAATAATCTTCTGCAGATGGTGGTAAGAACAATCTATATAGTTGCAGTTAGAATTATTATGTTGTCACCTATGTGTCTATAGTATGTTCTTTAATTCTTCTCTGTGCAAATAATTAACTTTTTTTAAATATTTTAATTGATCCTTTTATATAATTGCCTGATTTTTCTCTTAAATCTGTTTTTTTAATATTTTAATTGGTCTTTTGATTTTTCTGTTAAATAAAGGAAGAGAATTATATTATATTAATTATTTTAATTCTGCTTTAATATATGAGTTGCACTTAGGGACCTGTGTGGCAATAACACTTTGTACTTTTCTGCTCTGTTTCATCTGCTTGCATTTTAAGTCTGTTCTGGGACCTTCTTATTGTATTTGTATTAACAGTTGAGGGAAGATTGTGTTTCTGCCATATTCTGCCCATCTGTTTCCACAAGAAGAATTACTTGTAAAAGCTATCCGTTTGCATTTTAAATATTGCTGGCTCATAGTCCTGTAGGTCAAGTCACAGTTGTGGCAGATCTGTGTGCCAGTGTGAGACTTTGAGCTTTAGTAACTTATTGCATTTGTTCCATTAATAATGTTACTGGTAAATTTCTGTACAGCCAGGAGCCTTAAACTGTCGTAGAAGGTCAGTGCCTTTATATTCTGCTTTTCTTTAATCTACTTAAAGTTGCATTCTCTGTCTCCCCCATCCCCCAACACGTTAAGCCAAAGTTCTGAAACAGCTCCGATATTGCCTTTATTTGATTGTATGTCTCTCTATGTGGCCTGGTTATTTATTTATTTGACATTTGTTGACCAGTCTAGTCCAACTGAGCAATTGCCCTTTTTCAGCGGAGGCCCGGGGAGTAAAGGTCCACAACACAAATAAGAAAATTATATGGAAACAGTACAATATGACAAATCAAGTTGCTATTAAGAGTGCAGCATCTCATAATACACTTACACAAAGTAGTAATAACGGTGCGTTTCTGGCCTCTACTCATTATGATAATCTGATTTCCATAGTCAGTTCCTGCTATCTTTCTGTTGTCTGCTGTGTAAGCTATTTATATACCTTCCCACCCATTGTTTTCCTCAGATCCACGATACTGGCTGCCCACCCAGTAAACCAGTACTGCTCATGAGTAAACCTCCTTTACTGCCTGTTGTCCTCTGCTTGTTTTCCTGGAGCTCAGCAAAGCTTGGAGTCCTAGCCTGCATTCAAGAAGTGTTTTACTTGTATCAAGTGCCATCCAGGCAAAGTTAAGTGATCACTACTGTTTCCTTTATGTGTGCATTTCACTCTTTTTTTTTGGAAAAAAAATGCTCTTCCTCTTGCTGTTACAGCTGTGAGGCTATCTTGAAATTGCCTTCAGCAAGGGATTTCCAGCTAGTTGTTTAAGTGGTTTGTGGCAGCATTGCACTTATGGATCTCTTAAACTGTGTTTGTACTTTAGGAGGACTGTGTTTATTCATCTTGTAGCCGAAGATGTTTGCCTCGTCTATCTGAGTTTGGAAATACGCAAAAAGACTCGTGTAGACATTTTATTAGTCAGAGGGCTCAATAGTTTGCTTTCTGGTTTTTCAATGCTGTTATAAATTGTGCATGTTTGCATGGGTAAGCAGTGCCCTCTACAGTAGCAAACAGCTAGAAAGAACGGTTCATTAAACTGTACTCTGTAAGGCAACAATAAACACAAATACCTTGTGCACAAACAAGCTTAGAGCAGCTAGTTGTGATCGTGACAATACCTGCAGATTTAGTTGAATTCATTATTGTGTAAACATTAAAGATAGTAGAATTTAGTCCTGTTTAGCATAATCTGCTCTGATAAAGCACCCTTAATAGAATTCTAACCCCAATACATCACCCCCTTGTAGCTCACAAATAAAACGACTGGATAGCATGGATATGCACTTTCCTATCATCTCTACAGCCAGCTTGGTGGATAAGGACATCTTGAGACAAAGTAGCAATTGTCTCATGTTTACTAGCAAGCACTTAATCTTTAAAGAAGCAGACACAGTATGTGAGAAGTGTACTTGCACAATGAGAATGGAGGCTAAACTGTCACATGCAAGTGCACATCAGGTTGTCAAAACCACATACACAACACCTACCTCATATAGCATACAACACATACAAAGAGTAAAATATGCTGAGGCAATTAAAAGCAATCTTCCTAAACAACAAAGATTGCCAAGATCACCTGTTATCAAAGCTATGCCTCAGCAAGCCCAAATGCACTCAGGAAAAGAACACCTAATACCATACATAGGTTCATAGGTATGTACTAGGCTATCAGCCCTAGGGCCTATACAAGCTTAGCCACAAAGGTACCCTGGCTTTCAACACCCAAGAAAATTATTTTCCTGTGCCCCTGTTGAACAGAGCCACAGATGTGATCCACGGGGTGAATTTCCTATTTCCCATCCAATCATCAAGATTTTTCTTGAAGAGTACTAATGAGGAGCTTTGCTTGATATAGATAGGTAGTTTGTTCCAGAGTATGGGAAGTCTCTGGGACAGGAATCTATCCCTCCGGCATGTTCTGTTTATTGTGGTGACAAGGTTTAAGTCCCTAGAGGGGATTGGGATTTCTTTAAGTGGAGCATGTCCAACAGCTCTGGGTTTGACATAGCTTTGTACGTTAGGTAGAGATTGCCTCTGAGTAGGTGATATGTGATGGAGTAAAGCTGGAATTTTTTGAGATGGTCTGCGTAGGGCATCTGTTTGAGGCCGGTATTTCTGCGGCCTTTCCATTTGTTGTAGATGTCTTGTGAGGTACATACCAAAAGGGGCATTGTACTCTATAATGGGTCTAATGAGTGATGAGTAGAGGGGAACAATGACCTCTTTTTTCCTGGATGAGAAACCTTTTGTGATGAGGTGTGCCACATAGAAGGATTTCCTGAGTACTGTGGCAATGTGATTATCAAGGAAGAGACTACTGTCCACCTGTGTCCCAAGGTCTCTTATCACACTTTCGGTGTTAAGTAGACCACCACCTATGTGCTAGCTCATGGGTACAGAGTTTTTACCAAAGGGGATGACAATGAACTTTTTGGCATTGAGCTTGAGCTTGAGGCCATGGCTTTGACACCAGGCATCTGTCTCAGTGAGGCCCTTTTGTAGGATGTCCACATCATTAGGAGTTTCAATTATGGCTCCTAGTTTGCAGTCATCTGTTAACTTTGTTAGCCAAAGACCTGTGTTAGCCTGAACTTCAAAAAATAGATACCAAACAGGAGAGGACCCAGGACTGAACCCTGTGGTACGCCACTTGTCACTGGTCTGAAGTCAGATTTGGAGTCTACAACTTTCACAGTGTGGGTTCTGTCAATGAGCCAGTTGGCAACCCATCTTGTGACATGGGAATTTATACCTAGTTTAGTGAGTTTATCTATAATTCCAGAGTGAGGGATGGTGTCAAAAGCCTTGGCGAGATCTAGATAGGCTGTGTGAGTCAATCAGGTTTAGGAGACATTATCTGCCTTTTACAAACCTGAACTTGGTGGGTTCCAGAATTTGGAGATAACTAATGTCTTTGTTTATATGTTCCATGATGATACGTTCCATGGACTTGCAGACCAGGCTCATTAGGCTAATGGGGTGGTAGTTCCCGGGGTATGTGGTGGCTCCCCCTTTATGGAGTGGGATAACCATTGCTGTGTGCCATTCAGTGGGCACAAAGCCTGAGGTGAGGCTATGATTGAAGATTATGCTTAGGTGGGGTGCCAGTTCATGCTGTAGTTAATTTAGAATGCAGCCTGAGATGTTGTTAGGTCCCATAGATACTGTCTTCTTGGCTTTGAGTGTGGTTTTTACCTGTGCAGCCGTGATTACAGGAACTTTGCATTCTTCTGGTATAGAGATGGGCCCTTTAGGGGGTGAGCTGGGGGGTAAAGTTAGCAATGAACCTATCTGCCAGGATGGTGGCAATATCAGCTGGTTCTGTATATCTAGTGCCATTGTGCCGTAACTCAGAGCAGATCTGAGTGTTGCCATTGAGATTCTTGACATAGCTATAGAATGCTTTTTGGTTGTCTTTAGAATCAGTGGTGACTTTGTTTTCATAACTAGCTTTGGAGGATTTTATGAGGGATCTCAGCTTCTTCTTACTGAGGCTGACCAGGGAGTTTTTCCAGTCATGGGATTTTACTCTTTTTTGCAACAGTTTCTTTCTTCTGTTGTAGAGTTTGTTTATAGCAGTGGACCACCAGATTGGCTTCCTTTTTTGGAGGATAGCATCTTGGTTCTGTTAGAGATAGCACAATCCATGCACTCGTGTAAGTGCTTATAAAGTGCATTTGTGTAGGATTCAGCAGTCGTACTTCTATTGTCCATTTGCATGGGTGTCGTGAAGTTTGCCACTTCTGTATTAAGAAGCGTGAAGTTGGCTATGGAGAAATTTGTACGGTGGTTTCCCTAATGGGGGGTGGGGTGGGGGTGGGATGTGGATGTCTAGGCTGATTAGCTTGTGGTCGGATCTGACCAATGAGGTATTGACCTCTGGTGTGGAACACCAGCCGCCCATGTTGGTAATGACCAGGTCTAGGATATTGCTGCCCCTGGTGGGGATGTGGATAAGTTGATCCAAGGTGTTGGAATTTATAAATTCCAGAAAACGTTGAGCAAAAGAGTTGGTACATGAGTAGTTTTCCCAGTTAATGGTGGAGTAGTTGAAATCACCCATTATTAGGGTGTTGGGTTGTACCCTAATATTTTGCAGTGTATCAAGAAATGAGGAGTGGGAATCCTGGGGCATGGTGGAGGATCTGTAGCAAGTTACAATTTGGACTGCGGTCTTGCTCAGAGTTAGTTGCACTTGGATAATCTCAGATGCATTATGCTGAGTAACTAGCGTGGATGTGTGGATATCCTTAATGAATATGGACACGCCTCCACCTTTGAGCCCCAAACACTAAGCCCCTAAGGCAAGCAAAAACACTTCTCAGGACTCTTGTTATAGCAGACTCCCTTGTAAGATATACTGATGCCCATCTAACTAGGCTGAACAAGGAGAAGA
Source organism: Protopterus annectens (assembly GCF_019279795.1). Taxonomy (NCBI): domain Eukaryota; kingdom Metazoa; phylum Chordata; order Ceratodontiformes; family Protopteridae; genus Protopterus; species Protopterus annectens. The sequence goes on along the minus strand of NC_056728.1, from coordinate 351,979,940 downwards.
TAAGTGTCACTTGCTCATCTGGAGTCAGGATCCACCAAATCATGCACTCACTCAGGGCATTACACGACAGGTACCACTATCACTCCATCATAGTCCATGTAGGTGTAAACGACCTGAGATGTACCTCCCTGGACTATATAAAAATAGATATTATGGAGCTTTCAGACTATCTGTCTCAGGCTGGTATGAGCCTAGCATTGAGCAGCATATTACCATTACTAAGGATAATGCCATAATATGAGAAAAAATTATTAATTTCAACAAATGGCTGTCATTCTGGAGTCATTCTAAGGGAATCCCATATTTTACATCTTGGGAGGACATGGTTAACAGACCACATTGCTTTTTGGCAAAGATGGTCTGCACCTCTCCTCTCCTCTCTAGGCTTTTGAGTACTGGCTAAAACTTTATCGACCGACATGACAAAATCAACGCACCTCAATCTCAAAGTGTTACTGCTCAATGCCAAGAGCCTAAAAAAAACCTACACTCCCACCATGCCCTCTTCACACTCAAGAATATAGATATCTGTGCAATTACTGATATGATTAAATGTGGAAGGGAGTACCTCAGCAGTGCAAGGTTTCAATGTCTTCTGCACTTTTAGACCAGTGGCTGCACAGAAAATGGCTAAAGGAGGAGGTGTCGCAATATTCATCAATAACAAGCATACCTGTAGGGTGGTCAAATGGGATGACATGATGGAGTTCCTCCACGTGCAGATCATTCTAAACAAAATCCTACACCATATCCTAGCCAGCTGTAGGTCATCCTCCATGTCTCAAAAAGCTCACAATGCATACTTGGACCTACTGGTGATTCTTACCATCCAGCCTAACTCACTACTCATGGGTGGCTTTAATTACCCCTACAATAGACTGAGAGTTTTACACAACCTCAAATCTACAGCCACAGAGATTCCTGGACTTTGTAACTACAATGATCCTTGATCAAATAGTGAATGCACCTACTAGAAGCTCCAATATAATGGACGTTGTACTTACAAATATGGGAGAGCACTGCACCCCCACAATGTCTCATCCTCACTGCTAAGGTCTGATCATGAAGCTGCCTCCTTCAAAATCAAAATCAGCTCCATAATCCCATTAAAACCCAACAACAGTTAGGCACTATTCTATTGCAAATGACCTTTTATTAAGTGATGGATTGAGAAAATTCAATGACCCTCCAAAACCAAAGAGGAGAACAGCCTGTGCTGAATTGCTCTTAGAAACTCTGTACAACCAGGTGAGTTGCTGCATAGAGGCAGTTGAACCTAGCAGATGTAAGCCCAGGACTAACCCTAGAAAGAAATCACCCTGGTGGCATCCCAAATTAAACAGGATATACAATAAAAGGAAAAAAAAATATGGCAAAAATCAGGAAGGGTAATTCCCATAAAGGTAGAAACTCTCTCATCAAAGTATGCTAAGAGGACTAATTAGGTAAAACAAAGCCATATTTGAGGTTAAGATAACCTTCCCAGTGAAAGATAACCATAAGTTCTTCTACAGCTATGTCAAAATCCTCAAGGCAGCACACAGCAATGTGCTGAACTAGTGGTTAATGGTGCCATATTCTCTGAGCCTGGCGATATAGCAAACCTATTAGAAGGCAAATTCAGTTCCAACTTTAGCCCCCTCTCACCCCAACCATCCCCTCAAAAATACCCTGAGACATAACCCCTCCAGTTATAACTAATGATCATGTACTGGCTGCACTCACTAAACTCAAGAACATGGCCTCAGTGGGCCCCCATAATATCCTAGGATGCCTCATAAGTAGTCTAAAATATGACTTATCAGGACCCTTGGAGTTATTATTTAACCATAGTCTTAAAACAGACTTTGTGCCATGTGAATGGAGGACTGTAATAGTCACCCCCTTCATAAGAGAAGACCTTCAACAGATCCTGGAAACTACAGACCCATTAGTCTGACTAGTCTTATTTGCAAAGCATTGGAAAACATTATTATGGAAATTATCATAAGAGACACAGAAGACCTCCAGATACTGGATCCATCCCAGTTTGGCTTTGTCAAAGGAAGATCTTGCTTACTGAATCTGGTGGACTTCTTTGAAAAGGTCACCAAAGCAACGGATGAGGGGGAAAACAGTTCATACTGCTTACCTAGATCATCTGACTAAAGTATATGATGCAAAACCATATTCAGGCATTGTCAACAAATGTGTGGAGCTAGGTATAAACCCCTTTATAACATCAACCCACAAACCGGGAAACTGAGAATCACATAAAATCCAATGAAGTTGTAGGACACCACAAACTCCAATGAAATTCATGAAATAGGCTTTATTCAAACTTGATATAACTAAAAGCAATAAACAAATTGTGCAAAAGATAAGCTCTTTCGTCTTTCATTAAAAACTTCTTCAGATAAATTAATATATTTTAAAACTCTCTTTATATACCAATAGAAACAAACGTAATATCATGTGATCGCCAAGCCCCTTTTCTAATAAAGACTCAAAGTGTCAAGTGCTAAATACATAAAATCATTAAATAGTTTTTTAAAAGCTTTTGAATGACAAAATCAATACAATGATCAAAATCAATTAGAATTATGAACAACCAAATACTAAATGTTTATCTCATAACAACCTTATATTTTAATATGCAGCTTATTGAAACTTGTTCATTGAGTTCTGACTAGCTAGTTGCATTCAATTTTAGCTGGCAATAAAGTTCACATCCTTCAAGATGTAATGCCCATTGTCCTCCCATCTCACCTGGGGTAATCTGTTCAATAATCACAAACTTGAAATTATGCCCTCCGTAGTTATGAACATGCTTGAAAAGGGCATCCATGTCCCTTTTCTTCTTTATTTCATATGTATGTTCATAGATTCTGTCACGCAATGTTTGTTCTGTCTTACCAATATAAAAACCAGGGCAATCCAAGCACTGTGCACAGAAGCATTCAACACTGATGCTGTGTATTCAAACGCTGTTTATAATTTTAGAGGGGATTTCTGGGCACATTTAACATGCGAAGAGGGGATGGTACAGGAGAAATTGGTTATGTGCGAAGCTCCACTTGAAATATCCGATATGGACACTGTTTATTCTAACTTCTGTGCTCAAATGGTTAATGTAGAGGGGACCGAGCTGCAAATACTGACTGTGAGCGAAGCTTCCTTTGAAGCACACAAAACGGATACTGCTTACCCTAACCTTGTGTACAATTTTAAAGGTGATTTTTGTGTTTATAACTTTTCTTCTCGAACAGTCAACATGAATACAGCTGAACTGCTTAGTAAAGGGTTCATCTTTGTACCTAACAGTCATTCTAAAGTTACTGAACTAGTTATTGACCTAAAACTATTTATCAGAAATTTGAATTTTAAACTACTTTTTGATGATAGGGCACAGAATAGGCCTAGTAACTCATTGAAGAAAAAAAAGTTTATTCAAACCCCCAGTTGCTAGCTGCTTAAATTTATTTGATAAAATGTGTGAATTTAATTTCAGATCTATGTCTAATGTTACGAATACTGATGTTACTGACAACCTCACTACTGATGAAAGAGCATTACTACAGGATTTTTGTAAAGATAAAACCATAAGAGTCATGAAACCCGACAAGGGTGGGGGGTAGTGGTTATGTCTAGGGAAGACTACATCAACCATATGAATGTGTTTTTACTTAATGGGGAATTGTATGAAGAAGTCAGCCTTAACTTAGTCAACATTGCATATTACAAAATTGACTTATTATTAAAAGACCTGGTTGACCAAGGGCAACTTGAACAGGAAGATGCTGAATTTTTAAATACTAGATACCTTTGTGTACCTAGTATTTTCGGCATCCCTAAAATTCATAAGAACATGGCGGATCCCCTGATGAGACCCATAGTTATTGCTAAGGGGTCTAAGGTTCATTCCTTATGTAAATATTTATATCAACACTTAAAAACTGTTTTGAAAGATGAAATTCAGATTTGTATCGATTCTTGGCATTTTCTTAAGAAACTAAACAATCTAGTTTTTAATGACACCTATTTTTTGATGGTTGATGGTGTAAATTTATTTAATGTTATACCCCATACCCTTGGTTTAGAGTGGTTTGAAGAATTTCTATTTGATACTAAATTGTTCTCTAATGACCAGGTTTACATTATGGTGAACTTCATGGAAATCATTCTCCACAATAATTTTGTATAATTTGAGGGACAATTTTTTTTGCAAAAAACTGTGGTGGCTATGGGGGCAGTTTGTGCCCCCATTTTTGCCAACATTATTATGTTGATGTGGGAAAAGAAGTTTTTATTTTCATCCACATTCAAGGAACACTGGGGTTTATATTTACGTTATTTGGACGATTTATTTTTTGTGTGGGAGGGAAATGAAACTAGCCTCCATGAGTTTATTACCTACATTAACAACACCACCAGTTTTTTAAAATTTACATATACATATGATTATATAAAGATTAACTATTTGGATGTCGAGATCTACAAGGACTTTGAATATCAACAGTATATTAGTGATGTTTACAGGAAACCTACTTAAAGTAATAATTTGCTTCACTACAATAGCTGTCACCCACATCATGTTAAAAAAGGTGTAGTCAAAGGTCAATTTGTGAGAATTGCACGTATGACTACTAGTGACACTGATTTTGTCAAGCGGCGTGATATTTTGAGTAAGATGTTTCTATCTAGGGGATACCCAGCGATGTTTATTGAAGGGGTTAGGACTGAAGTGGTATACAAAAGGCACCGCGGGTTGTTTACACCTTTGTTAAAACCTTGAGACAACATTGCAGTTAATAACACTGGAGCCAATCAGAACATTCCACATTCTTGCAAGGAATTGGTAGCTAACATTAGGACATGAGGGGTTGTTAGAAAAATTTGGTATAAAACCCTCAATTGTGTGTAAGAGAGGGTCTACCATCAAAAACTTGTTAGAACGAAAGGACCAGGTTTGGCCAGGAGAAGGGAGAACAGGCACTAGAAAATGTGTTTTTTTGCACACAATGTACATATGTAACTGAGTCTGACAAGGTGAGGATCAACCATTTGAATATTAAACCTAAAGGTACATTTAATTACAACTCCTGTGGGATTGTCTATTTGGCTACATGTTCCCAATGTAGAAGTTTTTACGTTGGGGAAACTGTCTGTAAATTAAGAGAAAGAATTTACAAACATGTTAGGGATATACGTAATAAGAACATAAATAATGCCCTATATAGACATATTGAATGTTACCCAAACCATCAGTTTCCATTTTTTTTGTTATTGAAGGGGTTAGAAAAGATCCTAGGGGAGGATCTTGGGCTGATATGTTAGAATTTAAGAGCTTCTTTGGCAAATTAGGTTAAATGCACATGTTTTTCCAGGACTGAACGACACTTTTAGTATAAGTAGCCTTCTTAGGCTACGTTCTTACTGCATTTAGTACTTTATATCTAGATCAAGTGCCTATTTAAAGTTGCTGTTTGTATTTTTAATTGTTTGACTAATTTACCACTGTCATTGGCAGATTTATATTATGTGATTAATTTGTGGTGTTTTATATAGTATGGTTTTACCATTCTGTTTTATTCTGATGAAATCTTGTTATATACAAAACGAAAGCACTCAATAAAATATCCTTTTGGGAACTACTGTGTTTAGTGACATCCTTTGGTTCTAAAGTCACTTTCCCACTGTGAACAGTACACAACCTCAGTAGTATTACAAGTAAAATTCTGGGCTAGACTAATATTAATGCCATTAATTTTAATTTTATCACATACAATAATAAATTTGCAACTCTTGAAGGTACAGGCATGGTCAAATATATGCTGTTCATATAATAAATCATGGAGAATAACATTGTCAAGCTTGTTAATATCTAATAAAAGTTATTCAATCATTTTAGTATTGTATCTTACTATAAGATGCATATACTCACACCTGTGTCTATCAAAGAGATTAATTAGATCTTTGTGAAATTGCGTGTCTGAAATTAGGCCTGTAGGGAAGCACCACATCCAGAGTCCTTTTGGAGCTATGTTTGCCTTGATGCATTCAACAAAATAAACATTTTCTAATTGTAGTTTTCTCACTTTGAAAAGCTTTTAATTAAGTTCTGCTAGTTTCTCAACAATAGAAGGCTAAGTCATTGGTTGTCTGACTCACAGAGAGATGGTAGAAGTTAACCAGTCATTAAGTGGAGGGGGGTTATTGTAACTGAGTCCACTTACGTTATTATTAAACCCAGCAGTATCATTGTCATTAGAATTGTGAACAAAGTTTGCCAAACCATATTGTATGTTTGATGACTCCAAAACTGTTCCAGCTCTAGTAGATGAATTATTCATATCTGTAATCATATTCGGCAATACATGACCCGGGTGAGGTGCAGTCAAATTATCCACACGTTGACTCAATTGTTGTATCAAGAGTGTTACATTTCCTATCTTATCTTGTAGGTTTTGTAAATCTGTTTCATTAAATAGGCTTTGAGAACAAGAGCTTGTGGAAGTTCCATTGGCCATGGTAAAAAAGACAAACAGCAAACCACAAACTGGCAAACCGGGAAACTGAAAATCACGTAAAATCCAATGAAGACGTAGGACACCACAAACTCCAGTGAAACAGGCTTTATTCCAACTTGATATAAATAAAAACAATAAACAAATTGTGCAAAAGATAAGTCCTTTTGTCTTTTATTAACAATTTCTTCAGATAAATTAATACAATTTAAAATCCTCTTTTTATACCAATAGAACAAGCCTAATATCATGTGATCGCCAAGCCCCTTTTCTAATAAAGATTCTTAAACTGTCAAGTGCTAAATATGTAAAATCATTAATAAGTTTTATAAAAGCTTTTTAATGACAAAATCAATACTAATATTAGAATCACGGATAATCAAATACTAAATGTTCATCTCATAAGAGCCTTAAGTTTTAATATGCAGCTTATTGAAACTTATTCATTGAGTCTTGGCCAGCTAGTTGCATTCAATTTTAGCTGAAAATGCAGTTCACGTCTTTGAAGATGCAATGTCCATGGTCCTCTTGTCTCACCTGGGGTAACCTGTTCAATAATCACAAACTTGAAATTATGCGCTGGCTAGTGGTGAACATGTTTGAACAGGGCATCCATGTCCCTTTTCTTCTTTATTTCATATGTATGTATGTTCATAGATTCTCTCATGCAGTCTTCATTTGGTCTTACCAATATAAAAACCAGGGAAGACGAAGCACTGTGCATAATACACAACTACAGTAGTATTACAAGTAAAATTCTGGGCTAGACTAATATTAATAGGTTCATAGGTTCATAGGTTCATACTAGGCTATCTGCCCTAGGGCATTTATAAGCCTAGCCAGAGTGTGTTTGGCTTTCGCCACCCATTTTAAATGAATTTTGTTATGCCCTTTTTCGAGGTTAGTATACTGTGCCTCTGTCTAACAGTGACACAGACGTGATACCCAGGGTAAACCTACAATCTCCCATCCACTCATCAAGATTCCTCTTGAACAGAGTCAATGAGGGACTCTGCCTAACCTGGACTGGGATTTTATTCCAGAGTGAAGGGAGCCTCTGGGTTATGAATCTGTCCATCCAGCATGTCCTATTTATTTCAGTGCTGAGGTTCAAGTCTCTCGAGCATGTAGCTTGATGGGATTTGGATTTTCTGAGGTGCAGCATGTCCATTAATTCCGGGTTGGACATGGCTTTATACGTCAGGCACAGATCGCCTCTGAGCAGGCGGTATGCCACTGAGTAGAGCTGGAGTTTCTTTAACCAGGCAGCATATGGCATCTGTTTGAGCCCTTTGATCCTCTTGGTGAGGTACTTTTGGGGTCTCTCCAGTTGCTGCAGGTGTCTGGTAAGGTACATCCCAAAAGGGGCATTGTACTCAATTATGGGCCTGATGAGGGATGAGTAAAGAGTCACGATGACCTCCCCTGATCTAGATGTGAATCCCTTCATGGTTAGGTGGGCTATATAAAATGTTTTTCTAACCACTTTGGCCACATGGTTTTCAAATGAGAGATTGCTATCAACTTGGGTCCCCAGGTCCCTAATTACTTCTTCCATACTTAATGGATTACCACCTATGTGGTAATTTGTGGGCACTTTGCTTTTGCCAAAGGGGATGACTATACACTTTTTGGTGTTTAGCTGGAGGCCATGGCTCTAGCACCAGTTGTCGGTTTCTATGAGGCCCTTTTGTAGGATGCATGTGTCGGCTGGAGAGTCGATTATGGTGCCTAGTTTGCTGTCATCTGCGAACTTGGTCAGCCACAGTCCTTCCGTGTTGGCCTGTACCTCCGAGAAATATGTACCGAACAAGAGAGGTCCCAGGACTGAGCCTTGTGGGACGCCACTTGTATCTGGTTTGGAGTCTGACATGGCTCCAGCAATTCTAACCATGTGGGTTTTGTCCTTGAGCCAGTTTGCAACCCATCTAGTGACATAGGGGTTTATATTTAAGCTGGTGAGCTTATCTATAATGCCCGAGTGGGCTATTGTATCGAATGCTTTTGCGAAGTCCAGGTAGGCTGTGTGGACCACCTTCCCCTCGTCAATGGCCTTGGTGACTGTTTCAAAGAAATCGACCAGGTTTAAGAGGCATGATCTGCCCATAACAAAGCCGAACTGGGTAGGATCCAGTGTCTGTAGTTCCCCAATATCTTTATTTATGAGGTCCATGATGATCCTTTCCATAGCTTTGCAGACCAAGGTAGTCAGGCTTATGGGGTGATAGTTTCCAGGATCCGTTGAGGCACCACCTTTGTGGAGAGGGACCACTGTTGCTGTACGCCACTCTTTGGGTACAAATCCTGTAGTAAGGCTGAGATTGAACAGTAGTTTTATATTTGGGTTTAGTTCTTCTTGGAGTTCATGTAGGATGCAGCCCGGGACACGGTCTGGTCCCATTGATGCTGTATTTTTTGCTTTGGAGAGGGCGGCTCTTACCTGAGCATCTGAGATGTCAGGGGGGCAGCACTCTGCTGGGATATATATTTGCCCTTTTGGTGGGGGGGGGAGTTTGCACTGAACCTGTCAGCTAGGATGTTGGCAATGTCTGTGGGTTTGTTGTATTTTTTGTCATTTTGGACTAATTCTGAGCATATTTGGGAATTCCCACCCAGGTTCCTAACATAACTAAAGAAAGCCTTGTGATTATCCTTAGTGTACTGTGCAATTTGTCTCTCGAAGCTGGCCTTAGATGAATTTATGAGTGCCCATAGTTTTTTGCTAATACTAATCAGAGATGCCTTCCCTTTTTGGGATTTTGCTCTATCATGTAGTAGCTTCCTCCTTCTATTGTATAGTTTGTTTATGGCTAGGGTCCACCAGACAGGATGCCTGCCTTTGGAGGATTGGGTCTTGGTTTTATTTGGGATTGCATGATCCATGCATTCCTGAAGGTGTTCATAGAATGCGTTTATAAAGGATTCTGCGGTCTGGGCCGTATTTTCCACACGCCCAGGGGCTTTGAAGGATTCCACCTCGGTTTTGAGGAGTGTGAAATTTGCTTTAGAGAAGTTTTTCACTGTGGTTTTCTGGGCAGGGGGTGGGGTCGGGATGTGAATATCCAGTGAGATTAGTTTATGGTCTGATCTTACCAGTGAGGGATACACTTCTGGTCTGGAGCATAGAGCCCCCATGTTGGTGATGATTCTGTCCAGTATGTTTTCCCCTCTTGTGGGAGTGGTAACAAGTTGTTCCATAGCATTTGAGTTTATAAATTCTAGGAACCTTTGGGCTAGGGTGTTGGAGCTAGAGTAATGCTCCCAGTCTATGTTTGGGTAGTTGAAGTCGCCCAATATAATGGTGCTTGTAGAGACCTTCATATTTTCCAGTGTTTTCAGGAAGGCCGAGTGGGGTTCCTGGGTTTGGGAGGGTGGTCTGTAGCAGGCTATAAACTGGAAGGCAGTTTTACCCACTGTTAGTTGCACATGGATAGTCTCTGATGCTTCGTGCTGTGCCACCAACCTGGAGGTGTGGGTATCTTTGACAAATATTGATACTCCCCCTCCTTTTGTGGTTCGGTCCAAGTTTTGGGGCCGAAAAGCATGGTATGAGGTATAAGCTGGTAGTGCTGGGGTTCTCTCGGGAGCCTTGAACCAGGTTTCTGTTACTGCACAGATATCGATGTTCTCCATGCTAAGGAGAGTTTTGAGTGCGTGCATCTTGAGATATAGACTTCTGGCGTTGAGTAGCATTACTCTTAGTTTCTTATCCCTTGTGATACCTATGGAGGTGGGTTTGTCTTTTGAGCCTTGCCTAAAAAAGGCACTATGGGGGTGGCAAGAGCCGTTGCCAATATCCGAAAGCCCAGGGGTGACAGGTGCAAGCCGTCCCTAGCGAAGCATTGTGGCTTGTCGAGCATGTCATCCCAGGCTGACAGGCATTGAATCCCCTTTGAATGACACCAATACTTAAGCCAATTGTTGAAATTGATCATCTTGTCTTCATATTGTGGCATCATTCTTGGTGAGGGTAAGATGCTACTCAAGGTCAGGGTCATACCGGCCTGGGCTACATGCTCAGAGAGCTCCTCTATGTCTCTTTTCATGCAGTCCAGGGAGGTACATCTCAGGTCATTCACACCAGCATGGACAATGACTGAGTCGTATTTGTACTTGCCTTGGAGTAACCTGAGTGCTTGTGTTATGTGGCGGATCCTAGCACCCGACAGGCAGCTCACCGTGACCTTCTCCTTGTTCAGCCTGGTGAGCAGGGCGTCAGTGTGCCTGACAATAGAGTCACCTATTATAAGTGTATCAGGTGTGTTGTTTAGCCTTAAGGGCTGTGACTGTTCGGCACACTGGCTTTGTGAGCTATGTGTTGCACGTGTTTTGTTTTGGGGTAGCGGTTGCTTGGGTGTCTGCTTTGGAGGTCTCTGCTGCTTAGGCAGATTTTTATTTTTATTAATGCTGTTAATTTTAATTTTATCACATACAAGAATAAATTGGCAACAAGAGCATTGCCCACTTTTTCATACCTATATTAGTTTTTCTCACAGATTTTTTTCTTCTCAAATATTTGTTTTAGGTTAGTACATTTTCTAAATACAACATTCTAAATACTAACTTTTGGTCATGCACCCACATTTTCTTTTAACTGCCTACCATCAGATAAGAGGCGCCAGTTTTTTTCAATAATACTTTTTATTGTCCAACTGTCATCAGTATAAGTAGTAATAAAATTGTTGTTGAAATTGATATTAAAATTAATATTACAAAACTCATTTGTACTGATATTCAAAGCATCGACAATAGTTGTTTGTTCTAGTGTACTCATTAATGCGAGAACAAAATGCTTCCTTTCCCTTTTATTTATAACGTCCAACAAAAGGTTATCCACAAAAAAATATATATATATATATGATACCAACATTGCAATAACAAATGTTTGAGCAGTACACATTTGTCCCAGAAGGTTTCATGCTACATAGCTAGCTGGCTCACTGATAGGACCCAAGAGGTTAAAATCAGTGAGGACACCTCCACAAAGAGGCCCGTCACCAGTGGAATCATCCAGGGCTTCATGCTGGGCCCACTCCTCTTTGGCATCTACTTCTCAGATGTCAAAGCCAATGTCAAAGGCCTCTGACAAACTAAGTTTGCAGATGACTGCAAACTGGGAGCAGTCAATAAATCCTCCCAAGATAAGAACACCCTTTAAGAAGGTCTAATACAGACAAACACTTGGTACCAAAGCTATGAATTAAAACTCAATATCAAGAAATGCATTATTGTACTTTTTGGGAAGTCTTCCAGCCTGAGTAACTATGTTATCAATAAAACATCCTAAAAAGTTGATTCACTGATTCACTGTTCAGGGATCTGGGAATTCATGTAGATAGTAACCTATCCTTCAACCAGCATGTGCCAAGGTAGTAAGAACATCCTTCTGTTTTGCTCAAGCTATAAGCAAAGGCATGGCAAAAAGCTCATCATACCAATGTACTTCTCCCTCCTCAGACCCAGTATAGAGTATATTGCCCCCTGCTGTATGCACCTGACAATGCACATGCAGCAACTGGAACATCCATATAAGTTCCTTACAAAAAGAATATAAGGAGTGAATACCATACTATATGCTGATCAACTCAAAGCCCTGTCTTTTAAACTCAGAACCATACAGACGTCTGAGAGGTGATCATTGCCTGACATACAGGCCATCCCTTGACCCGGTTTTGATAAACAATTTACACATCTGTAAAACAAACAGCATCAGAACTATGTACTAGATTAAAAGGGCTAAATTTTGCTGATGATGTAAACAGGACATGTTGAAATACTTTTCTCAGAGAATTCCCATTATTGTGAAGCACATTTCTTCCTTATCCCTTTATAAGCACAACTTGTAACAATGGATGGGTACAGTAGAGAGTTGATTATCCGAACTAATTGGGACCTAGGGTAGTTCATATAATCAAACTGTTTGGATAATCAGACATTGTATAACTGAACTAGATAAAGAACTTCTAAAATCTGTTTTTTTTTTGCATGCAGGGAATACACTTTTCAACCATTTAGAAATTCTATTGGACAATAAAGGAAATTTTTCAAACATGAGCAGGCTACAAGCTCAAAAAACATGCACAAACGAATACGAATAATGTTTACATATTCAGACTTTATGATTTTTCCTACCCAAAAACTTTGGAAGGCTGGATTCAGACAATTGACATTTCAGATAATTGATGTTCGGATAATTGACTCTCTACTGTAATTGGAAATACACCCCTGGCCTGACTCCTATGTATGCAATGGAGAGAAGCAGTCAGTAAATCAGCACCTATATAAATAAAATTTGTGGGTCACATCTGGGTTGCACAGCTAGAGTTATAAGGGCCCTATTGACTGTTAGCCTAGAATACACCTGTCAACCTCTCAGTACTGGTGTTACTGCTGGCATCTGCCCTTTTGGAAGACAGTCTGTTTGGCTATAGGGTACTATAATTTAATATAGTGGTTTGTGTACTGGAAGAGTGCTCAGTAATGGAGACCACAATACTAGATTGGTCTATTTATTGTCAGTATGTACAGTGGGCACAGGAAAAGGCCACTGTCACTGAAGAAGCATCAATAGATATCTCCTGAGAAATATTATGTTTCTGATTGTGTCTGTGTATGTGTTTGTGTGTGTGTTCGTGTGTGTGTGTGTGTGTGTGTGTGTGTGTGTGTGTGTGTGTGTGTGTGTGTATGTGTGTGTGTGTGTGTATGTGCATGTGTGTGTGTGTGTGTGTGTGTGTGTGTGTATGTGTGTGTGCACGCGCATTTGTGTGAGCATATTAAAAATATCGTGTTTAAGTCTTAGCCACTGTTGGTAAGATTGCACTTGACTGCACAAAGTTCAGCCAGAAGTGGATAAAATCCTGGGAAACAATAATTATATCCTTGTTCTATATCAGTACAGTGATTGAGCCAGGTTTTAGTCATAACTCAAGGCTATAGTACAAAAACTGCTACAAACCTTTCAGGTCAGTCATTCAGCTGCATGCAAAAATGATAGTGTCCCCACATGTCTGATGCCAGCAGTGTGATTTGCACTTCATAACTGTAGATCAATATGTGTATGTACCTTTAAGAAGCTATCCAAGGGTTTGTACAAGTGTATAAATACTGAGCATGTGTGAGCTGGACTGCCATTTTGAAGTAAGCTATTGAAATGTAAGCATGTATGTATGTAAGGTCCATCTGCTAATCAGTTTATTTAAATTTTGTAAAGCTGCTATCCACCCTTATGTATTTCTATGTATTAAAGCATCTTAATGAACAACCCCACCTGCTTGTCATCTATGTTAGAGAGGGACGAGCGACATGGTGTCAGAAGTGGCATGTCTAAAAGGACATGATGACAGAAGAAGCATGGCCAAAATGATTTCTTGCCAGGAAGAGTTCCAGTTTCTCCAACTTATGTCCGAGAGGCACACGGTTGGTATTGGAGGAATATAGAGGAGTGGATCATCCCTACTGCACACATAATATGCAAAACAGGTCAGAAATGAAATTCAAATGTTAAAACCTGCTCAAACTATTTTTTATTTGCAAAATATGAAACAAGGCATACAGAATGCTGTAAATGACATTTGAATAAACCAGTATGTCCAATATTGATAAAAATATTTGAATTACTACAGAAAATGTTTGAAATAGCATCCATATTGCATAAAATGAATAACATAAGAGGAAATGACTGCATTTTTGCTAAGCATGTATTTTTCGTATTAATTAAAGATATCTGAGTTATCAGAAGTGCATAAAGTGTTCGCATGTACAGTTATTTCACAAAATATAGCCATTTCAGAGCATATTTCACAAAGTAAAGTATTTCAAAGAGTTTATTGTGCATTTGAATGTTATTCCAAGCTGTGCTGTGACAACAGTTTGTCCGTACATAATTACAAGGGCCATATTTTCAGTGTGTGTTTGTGCATACTTTGTGGGCATGGCAGATGGATTTTGAAAACCTAATAGACTTGTGTTTGACAATAATATTGCAGAGAACTGGAGAGTGTTTGAGCAAGAGTACAACATTTTCATACAGGCTGCATTTTCTGATAAAATGACCTTACAAAGGCATTTATTCTGCTTAATTTAGCTGGGTCAGAAGCCATTGAAAGAGAGCATTTATTTGTATATGCACCTGCTGTATTTGCAGGAGAGGGGAAAAAACATCATATTGTTGTATAGGCTGAGTCACGGGAGGACCCTGAGTGCTTAAAGTGTAAATTTAGAGGAAATGTGTAACCCCCAGACAAATGTTACAATGGAAAGGCACTTATTTTACACAAGGGATTAAAAGCCTGGTAAAACGTTTGCAGCATATATAGGTGACTTGAGAAATAAAGCTAAAACATGCAGATTTGGTAATTTGAGGGATCAGTTGATAAAGGACAGACTTGTGTATGGTATTAAATATGATGCTGTGAGAAAGATTTTGCTTCATGACAGTAATTTAACTTTGAATAAGGCCATTGAGATTTGTCAGATATACAAGTTCACAGAAAAGCACACAAATATGCTTACAAATGAGAATAGCTCTAGAAGGCACAGTGATAAAGCTCATGTTGATAGTATGCAGCACATGGTTAAAAGAAGCAGGCCCAAACACATGGCAGCAACTGTAGCTCCTGCAGCAGCCACTGGTAAACCCCAGAGATTTCCAGCAAGTTCCAGAGTTTGCAAAGTCTCAGTGAAGCACAAGAGTGAGTCAGCAAACAGGCATAAGGGTGAAGGCACGTGCTTACCTAGTTTCATTGCCAACTGTCATAATTGTGGTGGAAAACATGAATCCAAAAAGGAAAAGTGTTTAGCTTTTGGTCAGCAATGCCACAAATGCAATAAATAGAATCATTTCAAAAGGTTTTGTAAATCAAAAGGTCCACATTCTTTTATTACAAGAGAACATTTTAAGAAACAAGTTGATCAATTAGAGAGCTGCAACCCTACTCTTTATGTGGATGGTGTCGGTGCTTCATGAAACAGTCAATGCAGTAGAGTTAAGGGAAAAGAATGAAGTACTTTCTACTGTTCAGATAAATGGAAAACCCATACATCTCAAAGTTGACACAGGTTCCAAGTGCAATGTTATGTCAGCAGCAAAATTTGCTAGAGTGTGTCATGGTGAAAGGCTTGATTTGGCAAGGAGTGCAAAGCTTGTTGCTTATGGTGGAGAGGAAATTCAGACCGAAGGCTCAGTAGTGCTTTTATGTTACTTTGCTGAAAGATGTTATGACTTGTTATTTTATATGGTCAAGAGTCTGTCCAGTGTTCAGTCACTGCTAGGGCTCACAGACAGTTTGAAAATGGGACTGCTTTCATTTAATAAGGAAGTCCACCAAGTTAGCTTGAAATACCACCACACTAATTTCACCCAGTCTATTTTTTCTACGTATGCTGATCTTTTAAAAGACAAACTAGGGGATGCTTCCAGCTATGTACTCCATGAAGTTAGACCCAGATGTCAGTCCAGTTATCAGGCTAGCTCAAAAAGTTCCAATAGCCATGCAGGACAGAGTCAAAGCTGAGTTAGATAAAATGGTGCAACACGGTATGATTTGTCCAGTTGATGATCCAACTAAATGGCTATCTTCCATTGTGGTAGCTCATAAGAAAAGCTCAGATGACATTAGGGTATGTATTGATCCATGAGATTTGAACAAAGCACTAAAAAAATCCATTATCCAATGCCCACAGTCAAAGACGTCACAGCACTGATGCCAAATGCCACTGTTTTTCTGTCTTAGCTGCAAAGAGTTCATTTTGGCAAATTCAGATTGACAAAAAAATCCTCATTGCTCACCATGTTCACTACTCTGGAAGGTACAGATTTTTGAGAATGCCATTTGGGATACATTTTGCAAGTGATGTCTTCCAATGAGCACTTTTTTCTGGGTATCCTTGTGCTATTATAGTAGACAATATACTAGGAGGCAATGGTGAAGCTGAGAATGACAGAAACCTCAGAAAAGTTCTGGGAAGAGCACATCAAGTGAATCTTAATCTCAATCCACAGAAATGCAAATTCAGGCTACAAGAGATTACTTATGTTGGTCATTTATTAACTAGTTCAGGCCTATGACCAGATCCTTCAAAGCAAACAGCCATTCTCAAGATGTTAGCTTCAGACATTGTTCAAGCCCTGCAAAGTTTTCTTGGCATGGTTAACTATCTAGGCAAGTTCATTCCAAACTTGAGCCAACTTTCAGCACCACTCAGAAAGCTGACATATGGTGGTTCAAAATGGCCGCTGTTCTGTGAACACTGTTATCACCTAGCTCTCTGATATACCCTGGATTAAAACAAACCCAGAAGGCAACGCAGAATTAATAATACAGAAATAACTGTAGAAATGTACTGCTAATATCATCCAGCAAACAAAAGAGGAAGAAAAGGTGACAGATTCAGCTCTGAAACAGCAGGATTAACTAAGATGTCTGAATAACAGCGTAAGCCATGTGCTACTAAGGCCCTGCATCTGACTACAAGATTGGTAAAACACTATACAGCAAGATGTCAAAAGTGGAAAATAATATGGAAACAACAACAACTAAGACCAAATTCTCAGTACTAGCCTCACCTAAGAAAGACACAACTTTAAAAAGACAAAAGCCAACTAAACAAACCCTCAACTCTAAAGCTACAAATAAATCCAAGACAGATCTAACAGCTAATCTGGAAGACATAAAAACTGCCTTATTACCTATCCAGCAAACAATAAAGGACTTATCATTACAATTTCAAACCTTTGGTGACTCATTCAGCCAAATAATATCCAGAATGGAAAAATCTGAGTCCAAAATAATAGAAAATGAAATAAAAATAGACTCTATTTCTCAAAGAACTGATGCCCCTGACAAAGAAATACAAAACTTACAAGCAAAAATAACAGACCTAGAAGCAAGATCTCGAAGGAACAATATCATCATTAGAGGAATACCTGAAACTGTACCTCATAACAATCTAATACCAACAATCAAGCAAATAATAAATTCCCTGCTAGAGGAACCTGAAGAAATGCAGCAAATAACAATAGAAAGAGCCCACAGAGCCCTGAGGAAAATGCAAACACCACTGAAACCAAGACCTGTCTATATTAAAATATTAAACTACCAAGATGTAAATAAAATCATACTAGTAGCAAAGATAAAAGGCACACTCACCTGGAATAATAATAAAATCTCCTTTGCTCAAGACCTCCCAATACAAATAAGACAAGCAAGACAACTACTATCTCCATACTGCAGGTTCCTAATAGGAAAAAAAAATCTAATTCCAGATGAAATATCCAAATCAGTTAATCTTCTACATCAAAGAGGTTGAATACATGGTCACTAACCCCAAAGAGGCAAAAGAGACATTCCTGGCCATTTTCAAGCAAATTCCACATTCAGAAACAAAATAAATCCACAGAAAATGATAAACAACCCTTGGGTGAAGAAACATCCCCATTTAAGAGCACTCTAGCGGGGATCCAACTCTGAAAGCTTTGCTTTGCTGTCTAGACCCTTAAATCCATGATGTGAGCCATGAGAAACACAGGAAAAGGAAGTACAGCCTGGGTAGGAACCAAAAATCAACTGCTGTTTCTGATGCGCGAATATAGGAAGGAACCTCCTCCTGGGACATTGGTCTGCATAATTGGTCCTCCTATGATTCTGAGGGCTCCATTAAGAAGAACAGTCAGACAAAATGGATCTCAGCAAGCTCCAAAATATTTTACTGCCTGAAAAACGAAAATTGAATTGAATTGAAATTTGAAATTGATCTGCACCAGCTAAAAGAAGAAAGCTGCACCATATATGTCAACCAACCAGCAAGCAAAACCTTGAAGAAATAAGGTACTGTTGAACTGAACCATTCACTAAAACAGTGCACCCAGTACTGTGAAGGTGAATGAAAATCCAGCCTTAAATAATAGGCAAGAAATAAACTGTCAGAAACAGGCTAGCTCATAAATTAATACTGGGAAAAAAAAGAAAAAAATCTTAAATGTTTTATGTGAATACTAGAAATGTGTTAAAAGATCCTGGAGACAAGTAATCTCAGGAAAATAGTAAAATAACCTAACAATCTTGGGATAATGTAAATATAGCCTTAATATGCTAACTATAGCAGGACTGTTTGGCTAAGCTGTTTTCTTTTCTTTTCTTTTTTCTATGTATATACTTCCTACCCCTGATAAATAGGTGCCAAGTATATATTTTATAACCCACACAGATTGATGTGAAAAAACATTACAGGCACCAAAGAAGGCCGGAATCTGAATAAATAAAGGGGAGGAAAAAGAAGTCAAATGAAAGGAAAATGTAAAAATGACAAGATTGATTGTTTAACAATATTACTATGGTACATATATTGCTATAATTTAATGAGGAATGTATATTAATATGCTGTTTTAAAAATACTATTAGAAAGAATTAGTCACAAGACAAAAACAATACATGCTGTTCCTTAAATGCAATACCATAATTGTATAAATAGTATGTTGGAAGAGGCTAGGGACATTAAGTAGCAGTGTTTGTTGAGGGAACTAGTATGTTCAGCTTTGTCCACATTGTATATAGTAACACAGGGGGGATACTATGGGTTAAATCTATATCTAAAAAGAAAACACATTCCAAGATTAGACGTAAAGGTAAACCATATAACGAACCCTCATCCTTCTCCCCTGATTATTCCTGGTCCAGGGATATAGTAGTTAGGCACAGAGTACGGACGGGGATAAATAGATGCTTTCCTAAACCATCACACAGTAACACATACAAAGATAACAAAGCAAAACTAATATACATGACATATCTAAGGAATACACCTAATGAATAAATGTGGGAAATAGAATCATGGAATGTTAAAGGGCTCCAAAACAAGAAGAAAAGAAAACTATTCTTACACCTTACATTAAAAACCACAGCCAACTTCATACTGATACAAGAAACACACTTGACTGCAGAGCAATGGGCAGAAATTAGCAGAAAGAAATGGATAAGTCAAATCATAGCTTCAGAGGGGAAAACAAACAGTACTGGGGTGGCCATAATAATTAAAAAACAATTTAAGGAAAAAATACTTAAAATCAAAGCTGACAAGGAGGGAAGATGGTGTTACGTAACATTTAGTAGTCCTACAATACCAAAACCTATAATGGTACTTAATGTTTACACACCCTGTAATAAGCAACAACACTTTTTATGTCATTATACCCAACCTTAAACCAATATAAAAATCACTACCTAGTGATTGGAGGTGACTGGAACACATATCAAAACCCAGAAAATGATAAATCTAATCTGACCAAATCACATAATAAACAAGCCACATTAGCCCTTAATGAACTCAGACAAGATTTCAAACTATATGACCCTTTTAAATATGGGAACAGTGCAGATAAAACAGGGAAATTCGCATTCTATTCGCAATGCCACAAAATGTGGTCAAGGATAGACTTCTTAATCTCTGACATATTCATTAACATGGACCCAACAATAACTATACATACCAGGTTCTTTTCAGATCACTCAAAAATCACACTGAACTTTAACTAGGACAAAAAGATATATTTAGAGAATAAGGGTCATAATTGGTCATTAAACCCTAATTTACTTTCCAAAATGGATGTAATAAAAGAAGAAACAGAAGCAATACTGAAAATAGCTCTTACAAATATCACTAACTCCCAAGTACCAACTGACATAGAATGGGCTGCAACCAAAGCACAAATTAGAGGATTGTTTATCAAAAAAGCAGCATGCTATAAAAAATACAACTGAAAGAGGAGCATACACTAAAAGAGAAAATAGAGCATCTTGAAAAAGAACTAATAAATAACCCCAAGAACCAAACAGAAGCAGAACTTTTAAAACTGCAAAGGGATTTATATATGTTAGAAACCAGGAACCTATCTTTTTATGAAGTCAGAATGTTAGCTACTTACGCAGAAGAAGTTCAAATACCATCTAGAGCTCTTGTCAGAATTATCTCCCAACACAAAAATGCCTCCAATATATCAGAAATAAACTACAGAGACAAAAACTACACAAAAAATGAAGACATTATTAAAACATTTGAACAAATATACTCTCAAATATATGGAGCACAAATACTACAAACCTCATAGGAAGATAGAACTCTTTTCCTTCAAAAACTGAAATTCCCTAAACTAAATTTAGACCAACAAAAAAAAAAACTAACTGAACTGATATCCATCAGTGAGATTATTACAACAATCAAACACTTAAAAGCGCATAAGGCTCCAGGTCCAGATGGACTCACATCAGAATTTTACAAAGCATTTCCCCCCTTGATAGCCAAACTACTATACTATACACTGAATTACATAATAAACTATAAAATAAATGATATCCACTTTAATGCCTCTAAAACCATCTTTATATTAAAAGAACACACAGACCGCAAAAACCCCAACAGCTACAGACCCATCTCCCTCTTAAATATAGATACTAAAATATTTACCTCTATACTTGCAAACAGAATGAAAAATCTGATAGAGAAAATCATCTCCTCAGAACAATTTGGTTTTACGCCACATAGACAGACTTGTGACAATACATTAACATTAGATGCACTAATATCCTATGCTAACCGATACAATATCAACATATACACAATGGTAGTGGACAAGGCATTTGATAGGGTTAACTTAGATTTCTTACTCCAAACACTACCCTACTTTAATATATCCAATAACTTAATTCAGATAATCCAAACTCTCTATAGCAACCCATACACATCTCTATATACAAGATAAAACTTTGTCAAATAGGATTCGAATAAAAAAAATGGAACAAGATAAGGATGCCCATTATCACCCTTCCTGTTTAACCTATACCTAGAGCCACTCTTTCTATACATTAAACAAAACACATACCACAATCCTCCATCAACACAACTTCAAAATATACCTCACTGCATTTGCGGATGATCTGAATATATACTGCACTACACCAAATTCAGATATAAACAAAATAATAGCTGCAATTGAACATTCCTCGACTATGTCTAACTACAAACTAAACCTCAGTAAAACTAATATTTTCCACCTAAAAACACCCAAACTCATCTCACTAATACTATTGTTAAATACAATAAAAATAAAAGAAGAAACTAAATACCTGGGAATCACCTTTTTTCAAGAATAACAAAGACTTCTACCAACACAATATAAACCTTAAATGGCAAAACATAATGCAAGACAATAAAAGATGGAACAACCTAAAACTACCATTCTTGGCGAAAGTATCAATAATCAAAATTAACATTTTACATAGACTAATGTATATATTCATGACATCACAGACAATAATACATAATAAATTCTTCAAACAAATTCATACCTTCCTAGCAAAATTTATATGGGAACCCAAAAAAAACAGAATCTCCTATCCAAAATTAACACTCCCCAAAAACAAAGGAGGACTAAATTTCCTAGATTTTAAAATGTACTACTCGATCATTAACACTAACAGAATATTAAGAATAGCTGAGCATAACCAATCAATGGAAAATTGGTCTCCTCTTTGGGTGACAATCTATTATAGATATATTAAAGCTCTAGGTTTCAATCCCAAAGCACGTCCATTCCTGAATCAGAAAGAAATACAAACATAACATTATAGAACCCTTAAAACATTCTATCAACTTAGCACAAAAACTCTTTCAATTCTTGAACCTTGGACAAGCCATGACAATACTGCAACCCCTTCATAAAAAAACAAATTGAAAAATAAACAATAAGATGCTGGACTTAGTCCCTTTTCCCAGACTGAAAGATAAAACAATCCAAGATATTTAGCCTTACCTTAACTGCTCAATACAAGAAATGAGGACCAACCTAAACCTCCCTAAATCACAAATAATAATCCTAAGACAAATCAAAGAACTGTGTTCCAGTTACCTCCAAAATGCTACTATGACCAACAGTGACATAGAAAGTTGTAGCAGCTTTTGGAAAACTATTATCACAACAAAGAAAACTATTACTAATTCATATAAAATGATAAATGAAATCAAATACCAGAAGGACCTCCTCTTCTCTAACTACTGGACAAAAATTAAACCATCCATAAATGATCAACAAATAAGCCAGGAAATCAATCTAACACTGAAGATTATACCCCTCAAACAGTTAGCATACACTCAGCTCATGATCAATAATAATGCATATTTTACACCTGCAATCCTACACAAATTTAACACATCAAAATCACCTTTCTGCCCACACTGTAAGGACCAGATAGCTGACTTAATCCATGTATTTTGGAGCTGTAAATGTGTCTATAAACTCTGGAACTCTCTCTCAAGGTACAATTACAAAAAATGGGTTATCAAACATCAGCATTAACTTGGGAATTCACTCTATTACACATTCTTCCACTCAACATACCAAGAAAACTAGCAAATACACTTTTAACAATCTTCCTACTAATGAAACTGTATATAGCTTTTAAATGGCTAGATACGATAAATATCTCTTGGGAGGAACAGGTAGCTATACAATACCTTTTAGCTCATAAAATAGTAATAGATAAAAATATTACACTAACAACATTTAAAACATATATAAACAAAGTCCAAAATGTTAACTCTTGTTTTTTTCTGACTCAACCAATAGCCTTTACACCTGCTATTCTTGATACATTCCAAACTCAAAAAATAATTACATTAAAGAAAAGTTCAATAAACTATTGGCATCAACTAGTAGAACAAGAGACATTATTAACTAATGAACAAATAATTAACAAGTATAATATAAATAATGATTCATGGCTACTTCTGCAAAATCTAAGACAATATTTTATAAATAAAACTGAACAAATGCAAACAACAGTTAGACAAAAATGTTCCCAAATTTATTGAATACTTTATCATAATCACAAAACAACCTTATCAAGGAAAAGGCTACCTACTAATATTTATAAACTTATTAAAAAAACAAAAATCTATTATACAGACGTTTACTGGGAGTACTATATACAGATAAATAATCACCCTCCTAATGAAGATGAAAAAAAGATTATCTTAAAATCCTCAAAACAAACAACATTGTCAATATATTGGCAACTATTTACTTGGAGATATTTAAACAGAAGTTTTTATACACCACATAAATTAGCCAAAATATTTGCTAGTGAGGATCAATGCTGGAGATGTCAAATTAAAACAAGAGCTGACTGGCATCATATTTTCTATGAATGCAAGTGTCTCACTTTGTATTTGGAAAATATTAATAATTTTTTCCAAATTGTTTTTAATGATAATTATCAACTAACAAAATCAATGATTTTATTCAATTTTCCCATCCCGAATTGTGTGCCAAAAAAAGACTTCAAGATGCTATGGACATTGATAGCAGTAGCAAGCAAAATTATCACCATCCACTGGAAAAGTATGACTTCTCCCATGTTTAAGGAATTTAAAAACTTGTGTTTAACAGTTGGACATATGGAAATATCCACACTGAAGAAAAGAACAACCAGACCTACATCACTTTATAACTCTTGGATGAAAATTACAGAAATATTTGCGAAAATGGACAAAGATTTATGAAATAATTTATTATTCTTCACAATGTACTTAAATGTATTCATACCATTTCCTGTACAGACAGCAATGTATATAGTTAAATAATTTTAGGAGGTTTATAGGTTGTAAAATTATATATATGTTATTCATTTTGAATCTATGTAATGTCTGATGAAATATCATATTCTAAAATAAAAAAATGTAAGTAAAAAAAAATAGTAATAGATAAAAGAAACAAAAACATGAAATCCAGAGAAATTTGGGAACAAACCTTTAATATCATATTAGCATAATTCATCACACAGCAACTTAAAAATACACTCTAATGGAACTGAAGAATACATACAAGTTCAGATATTAAATAATAACTTGGATATTACGAATGTATATACTGTCTGTATACCTGTGGAATTAACAGTGAAAGCATCTATGTACATAGTGTAAATACATATGTTGTACGACCTATATCCTGTGGTTTTGACATCAATGTATAACATATATATATATATATATGGTCATGTTGTAAGATGGTTTTTATCTGTGACATTTATTAATGTGAAAATCACAGCTAGAACAACAACGTAAATCTACCAAAAGGTACAGGACGGCACAACGAGTCCACTGCTTGAACAGGTCCCGAATTTATTGATAAAAAACAAAAACACTAAAAATCCAGAGGTCCTGGCAAGGATAAACACTAATTCACCTTGCGAGATACCCAATGGTGAAAGGCAATTCACTTTGGATGAAAATCGACTTTCAAATCGTTCGTCAGGTGGACCAATATTGAGTCGATGTGGAGACATCAGCAAAAACTCCTTTAACAAGTTCACTTTTGATTTCAGTATGTCCCATGCGCATAGCGAAATGGAAAGGCAGGGAGCGAGACCTAAGCACCCAATGACTTTGAAAACATACGCCGGTGTATCGAAAATACATGTGGACAATTCTAAAGGTACTGATTATAATATAAATAATTCTATTGCCCATAACAGTAAAGGGTGCAAGAGCTACAAGGCAAAATTAACTGACAACTTTAAAAGTAAAGTCAAACCAAGTGTCACGGTTGGTGACCATTTAGAACGCTTTTTAAAAGACGATTACGAATTTACAAAATATGATAGAAATGACAGAAATGACAGTGTGGTTGATTACTGTACTAACGATTGTAATGTTACAATTAAAGAAAAGATATATTCTTTAGGTAAAAAATTATTGTCTATTAAGAATTTAAAAATTGAGAATGCGTATTTCACCAAATGCATTTCTTTAAAAATTATTCCTAAGGGTATCAGATTTTTTAAAATACCTATGGGGGTTGACCTAAACACTAGAACTAAGAATGAATTTAATTTATTATTTGACAGCTTTGGGTACAATTATATGAATTTATTAATTAAGAAGAATGATGAAAAAATAATACAATTGATACACGAAGTTGACAATTTAAATCAGGAAATTGTGAATCATGAATTTTTTACACAATGGACTGAGCTATATGAGAAGCAATTTACCCAAGCTGATCAAAAAGCATGGGATATACATAACAGGAAAGGAAGGAAAATTGTTCGAGACATGGATCAATACACTCAGCATAGAGCAAACATTTGGCCTAAGGTTAGCCAAGACAGAGAGAAGGGTAGACAACATAGATTTGATGAAATTACTGTAGAGGGTGACACGAATGTTTATAAAGGTAGAATTGGTCCTCCATCAAAAAACTCATTTACACCTCGGAACAGGAGGAAGAGATAATAGTTCAAGATAATGACAAAATACATGATAAGGAAGTAACAGTTTATGACAATGGTAACACAATACATGACCAAGACTTTATCATAAGTGACAACACACAGTTATTAGACATTTTAGACAAGAGCCAAGTTCTCGTAGAAAGGCCAGACACGGTACCTTTAAAGGGAAAGGACAATATTATCACCACATACAATGGTTTTAAAGTATTTAACTACACCAATTTTGTCATTTCTGAAGATTTTTATAAATTATTTTCAAAGGGAATGAAGTTTATACCTACAGTAGATATCAACTTAGTGGACACTATCACTGAATTTAAACTTTTTTGTCGCAGACTGAATTTAGCTATTCAGTTTGAGAAGGAAGAATTTGACAATAGAAAAAGCTGTAAAAGGAATTTAAATATTCTCAAGAAGAAAAGTACTTACATTCCCACAAGCAATCCTGTTATAGGGAGTTTTGAGAAAATAGTTAGTCAAGACATTTACAGTTTTTATAGAACTTACAGGATGAATTTTAGACACAGTACGGAATGGAAAGACAATTTAACTGCAGGTGAACGAGTATGTTTGGAAACACTTATTAATAACAATCAAGTGAGGGTTATGAAACCCGATAAAGGGGGTGGAATTATTATTTACAATAAGTTTGAATATATTAAAGAAATATACAACATATTATATCAATCTGGTAAATACGAAGCCATTTCCCTTAATGAAGTCAACATTGGGTACAGGCGCATTGATCTAGCTTTAGAAGAATATTATATTGATCACAGAATTACTGAAGAGGTTTACCAGTTTTTGAAGGTTGAACATCCTACACTAGCTTCCATTGTAGGCATCCCTAAAATCCATAAAAATTTGGAAAGCCCCCCTTTTAGACCGATCATATCAGGAAGCAAGTCCAAAACCTTCCCTATTGGAGTTGCTATAGATAGATGTGTCAAACCAGTTTACAATAATGTTTCCCATCTGATCAAGGACTCCTGGGTATTTCTCAGTAAATTGACATCTGAAATTTGGAATAGGAATCTTATTTTTATAACTATAGATGTAATAGACCTTTTTTCATGTATCCCAAAGGAGGTTGGTCTAGAACACTTTAGTAATAGTTTGAGGAAATTTTCCATTTTGGAATGGGACAAGATATGCCTTATTACTGACATGATGGGTTTAATATTGGACCACAATTATATTTATTTTGAGAATGAATATTTTAAACAAACAACATATGTTGCTATGGGGGCTTCATGTGCCCCCATATATGCAATTTTAGTTATGTTAGAATGGGAGACGGAACATCTATTTAATTGTGAATATTTTAAATATGTCAAGTACTACACGAGATTTTTGGATGATTTATTTCTATTATGGGATGGCCCTTTAGACCTCATAGGTCCTTTCATTATGTATCTTAACCATACAACGAATTTTTTAAAATTCACTTACAATTACAATGTTAAAGGTATTGCTTATTTGGACACATATCAGGCATGGGGAAGATGGGTTTGTATCTAGGATACATAGAAAAGACATGTTTTCAAATGATTGTTTGGAGTTTAGTAGCAACCACCCTACACACGTGTTTAAAAATATATTCAAAGGACAATGTATTCGGGCTGCCCGTATGTCTTCAACTAAGGAATTAATGTTTCATGAATTACAACACATTAGGTCAATGTTCAGTGTAAGAGGTTACCCAGAACATCTATTAAATGATGTAGTAAGGTATATTGGGTCGGAATGGGGTAGGAAGTATAAACCCTTATTAGGTAATTTTATTACACAAAAAAACAATGACACAAAGGATCCAGGTTATAGGGTGTGTGTATTAATGTATTCACCTGCTGTGAAATATATCAAGAACATTATTAAACAGCATTGGAAGTTAATCACTATGGATGAAAACATAGTACAGACAGTAGGTACATTCCCCAAATTTGTTTATAAAACTGGTCCAAATTTGAAAAGGATTATAGAATATAACACACAAAAGGATGGATTGAAGAGAAAAGCTACTGTGAAATGCGGTGCATGCAAACAGTGTGGATACATTAATGAGAAAGAAGAATTTAAATTGAAAAATTTTAATGGAACATACATCAAAGGGAGGGCAGGAAATTGCAATACAAAATTTGTGGTATATATTGCCACTTGTGAGGCATGCACCGCGTTCTGCATTGGGAAAACGGAAAGACAGTTAAGACATCGTATATATGATCATACGTACTGTATAAAGAAAAAAGACAAGAAGAATGCCCTATGTAGACACATATTACAAAATGGTGATACACATAGTTTTAAATTCACCATAATAGATCAGGTGGAGACGACAACAAAGGGTGGTGATGTAAAGGGTATGTTAGCCAAAAAAGAGAGCAAATGGCAAATATTCACGGATGCCCTTAGGTCTCCAGGTATCAACGACTATATTAGTATAAAACCATTTTTATGTTTGGCATAGAATTATTTAAAATACATGTATATATAAAATGAATTAATATTATTGTATAAATTTATGGAAAAGATTAGAATTTTAAAAAACTTTTAACGTCGAAGATTTTGTAAGGGTGTAGGTGAAATATATTTATTTATTGTATTTAATTACTTTATAAGGTGAAGAAGTATTGTTATGTACATTTGGAATATTAACTGTTAGTACATTTTAACATACACACATACATTTTTAGTTGTTCGAACAAAGTTGTATTATGAAGGTATCACTTTAAATTTTCAAACGTTTTGGTGCCAAAATCAAGTATAAAAAGTACTTTGATGTAATAAAGGCAGTTCTGAGGAAGTCTGCATAAGACAGATGAAAGCGCTTAACTTCGTTATTTCAAATTTTGTTCTGGATTTTTAGTGTTTTTGTTTTTTATCAATAAATTTGGGACCTGTTCAAGCAGTGGACTCGTTGTGCCGTCCTGTACCTTTTGGTAGATTTACATTTATTAATGTAAAAATAAAAATAAAAATTATTGAAAAAAAAAGAAAGAAAGCTGACATCTAAAGATGTATCCTGGTCTTGGTTAGAGCGACACTAAAGAGCATTTGATGTCTGAAAACAGAGAATTGCCGGTCCCCCAATTCTCAGTTATTATGATGTTCACAAGCCAGTTACTCTTTCATGTGATTCTTCAAAATTTGGTCTTGGTGCAGTCATTCAACAAGAAGGTCACTGCGTTACCTACACATTGAGAACTCCTACCCAAATTGAACAGCAGTGTACCCAGATTAAGAAAGAGCTTTTGGCAAGTGCTTGCATTTTCAAAGTTCCATGGTTATGTTTATGGCAGACCTGTCCAGATGGAAACAGACCACCAACTTCTAGTCGCAATCTTGAGAAAGCCTATACATTCAGCTCCAGCCAGATTGCAATGCATGATGCAGAGATTGCAAAAGTATAATTTCAATCTTGTCTACAAGAAAGGCAAACTTCTGTATCTTGCTGCTACATTACCCAGATCGCCCAGAAACACCACGGAACAGTCTGAGAATGAGAATCTTGATTTTGAAGTCATGGAAGTCAGAAATTTTTCTTCCGCATGTCTTGATGAGCTGAGAGATCATGCAGCCACATATCCAATTTTCAAAAGGCTCAACCACTCTATCGATCAAGGATGGCCATCAAAATAATCTAGTTTACCTCAAGCAATGCAACATTATTTTCCATACAGAGATGAGATTTTGTCAGACAATGGTATCTTTATGAAAGATCCAAAAGTAATTGTTCCAAAATCATTGCAACAAGAGTACATTACTATCTTGCACTGTGGTCACCCAGGAACTGACTCTACCAAAAGAAGGGTGAGAGGACTAATATTTTGGCCTCTGTCTCACAAGACATTGGGAGCGCTTTCATTTTGTTCTGAGTGTAATAGCACAAAGCCACATCAACAGAAGGAACCATTTCAGCTAAACCAGATTCCTGAACAACCTTGGTCAGCAGTAGCCACCGACATTTTCGAGTGGAATGGTCAAAAT
>NC_056728.1:351902667-351945167 GCF_019279795.1 Protopterus annectens | reverse complement strand
ATTGTGCTGTTAGAGTCAGGATATTTAAAATCTACTTGGGGATAAGAGACACAGCCAACCTACATATTTGCCTTTTATTTTTGTATATAGAACTTATTTATTCTATAAATTATTTAACATGCATTGCAAAGTTTACGTGACATTTCTATACTGCTTTGAAGATTTCATTACAATATTTGTAAAATGTAACTATAGTATTTATAGATTAACTAAGTTATTGTGTACTATAAGAGACTAACCAAGTTAGTGTAGACCAGTATGGCAAATAACTAAAGTAATATGGTATTTGTTATACTATCTCATGAGTAATGTTAATGTTTAAAAAATTAATTAAGTGGAAAATAACATGAATTTGATATTTAAAGATATGATGGGCATACCCGGATATTTTGTTAGGTACATGGCCTTTTCTAATGACTGCAGATGCTCAGGTAACTATTCACCTTTCCTTCCATGCTGGGATTTGACAAAGAGGCCATCTGCAAACTAGACTGCATCCTCACTATAACAACATAATGACCTGGTACAGTTCTACATCCAGTTTACTATAAACAAAACCCTTTATCATATCATAGCTAACAAAAGGTACCCCTTGGCCTATACCTCCTACCTAACCAGCGTGAAGTCCCTATGTATTAATCCAAATAACATTTTTGCATAAGAGTTCATCTATCTCTGTATAACCTGAGAGATTTATACTTCCTCAAACATGTAGGCCAAGAGATTTCTCGACTTCATCAATAAAACTCTCAGAACAAGTTATCTGTACCCCAGCAAATGGAGTTAAAATCCTGTACTTGGTCCTTAAAAATATGGGCAACTCTGCTTTTCTTCCAGTTGTAATCTTTTCCCTGGTCAAACTAGACCACAAGTTAGTTACACTTACTTTAAGACTGAAAACAAAGCATCCCTTAGTATGTCAGTATTCAGTGAATATTCAAAGGGTAATCTACTAAAACTGAATGATGACATGGTTAATTCAAAAGCCTATTCCACATTGGCATTCCCACTTCTAAAATGCAGTCCTTTACTGGCATATGCACATGTAAATATTTGCAAAGATGCATCATTCCTATGCTGGAACTCTAATATAAGCAGGCTGTATAATTAAAGAAAAAAACTCATCACACACAAAAGTAATTCTAACTCTCAAGAATCCAAATATGCTCTTGCTAAGCTAAAAAAGAAGCCCTGATTCCTGCTCAAAGCAAGCAAAAATGATATATCTGGTAAAAGTAGCCACCCAGGCAAAAAATAACTACAACGTCTTCTTTAACTATGTTAGAAATCTCAGAAATAAGGCCCAGCACTGTGCACAGCTATTAGTAAATTATATCACCTACTCAGATGCAGGGTACAAAGCAAATTTTCTAGTGGGCAAATTCAGCTCTAATTTCATACCACCTCCAGTATTCTCAGAACAAATACCTACATCTATACCTCTCTCAAATCTCCCAAGAACAAGTTCCTAAAGCATTAGCTAAGGCCAAGAATACTACATCTATGTAGCCAGAAACCATACCAGGCTGCCCACTGGTTAGCCTGAAACATGACTTCTTATACACACTGCAGAGGCTATTTAATATTAGCCTTAAAACAATCTTTTTACCAGATAATTGGAGAACAGCAACACCCATTCCTTATAGCACAAAGATGGGGTCTCAAGAGACATGGGTAATTATACACTCATAAGTCTGGCCAGGCTCACCTGCAAGGTTATGGAAAGGATCATTATTTAACTAATAAGTACGGATATAGGTAATCTACAGACTCTTGACCAAACCCAGTTTGCAGATGATTAAAATCTGGGGGTTATCATCAACTCCCCTGCAGACACTAGCATTCTTCAAGGTCTGTCTCTGACCAATAAATGGTGTCAAAGCCATGCTCTTAAACTCAATGCTAAGAAATGCATAATTGTACCCTTTGGGAAATTAACCAACATGACTAACTACCATGTTTATAGTACACCCCCTAAGAGCTGACCGAGTGGTCAAGGATCTAGGCACATACATAGACAGTAGTCTTACCTTTGACCACCACATGGCCACAGTGGTGAAATCCTTTTCTATTGTGCAATTTATAAGTAAGGGCATGGCATCTAGGTCCAAAGAGGTCATTATCCCACTGTACTCCACCTTTATCAGACCAATAATAGAGTACAATGCTTCCTGTGGTATGTACCTGACCAGGCATTTGCAGCAACTAAACTGACTTCAAAGATTCCTTACAAAAAGAATACAAGGTGTAACAAACCTGCCTTACACAGAGTGCCTTAAAGTCCTTTCCCTCTACTCAGTCTCCTATAGATGGCTGAGGGGCGATCTATGCCTGACTTACAAGGCACCCCCAAACTCCACCCTTACGAATCTCCTACATATTTGTAAGTCAAAGTGTACCAGAAATAAAAGGTCTAAGCACCTGAGTTTTGTCTGTGACATAAACAGAATATGCTGCAGAGACAGATATGTGTCCCAGAGACAGCCCCTTCTATCCATGTGAAGCTGAATTAATCTATTACCCAGTTTAAGCACAACCAAGATAAGTGGATAGGGAAAAGGAAATTTACACCAGGTCTGGTTCCCATGTCCCCTATGAACAGAGGAAGCTTATACATTCCTGGCCCTCAATGCCCTGTTTGGATGCAGGACATCATTATTCTTTTGGGAAAACTTGGATAGGTTTAGAATGGCCCCTTGGGTCTATAGCCTAATAACAGTCTATGAATCTATGAATCTATGAATCAATTCATCAAAGGCTGGTCCTATCTAGTTAATCTGACTGACTTCTTTGGAAAAATCTTTTTGAGGCAATGAATAAGGGCAAATTAGCACATGTAGCATTTTTAGAAGTTGCAAAGAAGTTCAACACCATCCATCACTCAAACATCGTAGATAAACATTCACAACTAAATGTTAATCTCTATGTAACTCTTTGGATAGGAAGTTGGATTACAAGTAGAACGCAGGAAGTAAAAGTGGGCAGTTCAACGTCCTCCAAAATTTCTGAGGCCAGTGGAGAGCCTCAAGGTTCAGTTCTTGGGGTACTTCTCTTTGGCCTGTACTTCTCAGAGGTCAAAACTAATGTTAAGGGTTTGTGGCTGACCAAGTTGAAGATGACTGCAAACTTGATGCCATCATTAACTTCCCAAAGGACACCAGAATTCCCCAAAAGAGCCTTTCCTAAACAAATACATACTGTCAAAACCATGGACTAAAACTGAATGTGATGAAATGTATAATCATATCCTTCAACAAACATAACTCCCCATGTAACTATCAGTTTGACAACAATGCCCCAAATTGATATGTTAGTTAGAGATCTGAGAACCTATGTCAACAATAAACTGTCTTTTGATTAACATGTGTCTATTACTGTAAGGAAGTCCTTTTTCATCTTACGGCTTAAATCTAAATCTATTGCATCCAGATTCAGGGACATAGCTGTTTTCCTGTATTCATCAGTCATTAGACTGATAATTGAGTATGATGTCCCTTTGGGCATGTACCCAGCCAAGCACTTGTCACAACTGGTATAATCACAACTCTTTCTTATACAAAATATTCAAAGTGACTCAAACACTTGTTTTTCTTTTCATACAGGCTGTTGTGATATGGCGTCTGCCTTTTGTATGCAGCCACAACAGATCTTACTCTATTAGCCCTACTACGTATTTGCAAGTCTTATGGTATCATAAACACCCACTCAAGATACCTCATTCTCTTTTGCAAAATTTAATAGACCATGCTGATTATGCTAGAGGAATAGGTATGTATCACAGAGAATACCACTTCTGTGGAACTGTCTTCCACGTCACATAAAGCAGGGCACTTATCTTACTCTATTTAAATGCAATTTGGATGAATGGATGAGTTTCCAGAAATTCACCTTCTGGCCCTTGTGGATAGCGGAAACATAATCACCTCATCATGTAGTTGTTCTGCCTGTCTTTAGATGTTTGTATTGCAAAATATAAGAGCTAATAATTACTATGTGAATGCAAGGCTACACTTCTTAAGATCTTCACATATCAAAGCCAAGTAAATGTATATGAACCTGTGAAACTGTAGCAAGCTGCTTACAATAGTCAAACCACACACTGAGGGCTTCAGCTGTAGCCGCAGATGCAGTACCAGCAGTTCACAGAAAATGTTTGCACTGCACTCCTATATCTGCTAGTGGTGCCTATTGAAAACATCAGGAACAGGACAAAAAAAAAAACTCCTTACCTTGAAGACCAAAAAAGAAACTCTCTTCTACTCAGAACCTGTAGAAAGCTTCTTACTACAAATGTAACAAGTCACTTCTTACAGTTCTACAGTTAAACTAACACAAACTGCACACTTCAGCACTTTAAACATGACCACAAATCTTATTTCCCAGCTATCACTTTTTTTGTTGAAAGTTCCTAATTTTGTATCATATTTTTGCCATGTATGTACCTCAAAGAATTTTTAATTTTCTGGTAAATTACTTAGGACTGAGGTCAATCAGTAATGCTGGACTTTAGAGTTTCATGCTTCATATTGCTCCAGAAATGCATGTTGATTCAAATCCTATTATTCTATTAACGTTTAATTGAATTAGGGTAACATTTAAAATTGTCCATGGCTTTTGACATTTGCTCCTTGTTCTTGAGCAAAGACGATGAGAGTTAAGCCACAAATGCAGTTTCAGCATTTGTATGGGGATAGTAGTTATAGCTCTGGGTTAACACTTAACCATTACACACTCCAGTCTTGATATTTAATGCCAATATATATGTCAGATGATCTGAAGAAAGAGTTAACGAAACATCTTGCACAATAATACTGATGCATAGTTACAAAAATTTAAAAAAATATATATTTTCTGAAGAACTAAGAGATCTTGCCATTTAACTGCTAAAAAAATCTAAAACTGGCATCAGATGCATACTGGGAATGGATGTGAAGCCCATGAATTCCTAGACCATTTCTTAATTATTATCCACAACAGTTACATGAAAACAAACTTTCTCTCTTCACAGCTGATATTTCTGTAGCATCTTACTTTCTTTCAGATCAATATTTTCTATAGTACATTTTTTCCAGCAGAGCATCACATCATTACTACTAGATTATATCTTAGTTTAGTGAAATGATAAGCAAAGACTCATACTAAAGCAGAATTTGATTTAATAGGCAATTATGTTTTACCTTTGAACCGATACTATTTCTACTTTTCAAATGTCACAGCCATCTTCACTAACTTTTAAGTAACTAGGTGAATGTGTTTTGTTTCTAATCAGCAAGAAAGGACTAGTTTACAACTAAACAGCTCAATGTTCAGGTTGTACTTTGCTAACGTAAGTGCTAAAGAGTGGATGGAGGTGCAGTTGATCATTGAACATTGATTGATAGCCTCCAAATGTCCATGCATTTGTAAACATGAAGGACTAATGCTGCATATTTATGCAAGGTACAACTCTGTTTCTAAGCAAAGTCACAGACTGCCCAGAGATTATAACCTTATCGTCACTGAGTTTAGTGGAGCATACTGACAGTCCTCTTTCTCTGACTCACCCTGGGATAACTGTTTATATCTCTCTCTCTGTTTGTCTCAGATATAGATTCTTAACTCTCATTCCTGCTGCCTCACTGCAACCTTAGAGTATTATAAAATAAAAAAGTAAAACTTGACCAACAACCCACTGACACAGTGGCACACAATCTAACTGCATATAACCTGCATGTCTAAGTCCAAATGATTTTGCATGTCCTGCATGGATGTGGGTAATGAGGAAATCTGTATGACTTATGATAGGGGAGTGGGCTGCGCTTGATTTGGAAATGGAGAGAAACAACATCACTGAGATTTTTAAGAAAGAGTAAAGGATGAACACCTCTGAAAAATAGCAGACTTTTTCATTTTTTAATTAGCCATAATCAAATCTAAAATAAAAAAAGTAACAGAATGTGTTGCATTAAATTTGAGTTGCAAAGTTTTGAGTACGCAGCTGGGTCCATATATGGAAAAATTTGCAGACATACCTCTCAACCGTATAGATTTTTACAGAATGTCCAGATTTTTGCCTCCTATTTTTTGTCTGTTCCTCACAAAATTGTGGTTTTCTGGCAAATCATTGGTAAATTTTTGAGGAGTGAAGTCAGAAAATAATGCAAACATTTGAGATTCAGACTTTCGACCTTTTGGAAAATTCATGCTAATGCAAAACCTGTTATTCTATCAACTTTCTAAGTTTTTAAGAGCAATATTTAAAAAACGTCCCTATTTTTGCACCTTTAGCCCCCCCCCCCCCATTATTTATGACTTTGTTCAGATTTCTTGCTCTAAAAAGTTGAGAGGTATGTTTGCAGATCAAATTGAAAGTCACATGAGTTCACACGACTAATGCCAGATCAATCAGATACAATAGACAGCAGTTTACTTGTAAAATAATTTGTTTAAAAATCAGATGGGGGACATGTTTTTTTTTCTTTAATTCAGTTAATGACAAACATTTATGGCAATTAAAAAATATTTGAAAAACTTATAAACAAACAACTGATCATATAAGCAAATATGAACTACTTTATGATAAACAACACAGTTTCAAAAAATCTTTCAGTACCATTAAAGCATTATACAGCATAATACACAGTCACTGACACCATTTATAACAATATGAATGATTCAAAACAGGGGTCTGTTCATTGATATGACAAGTGCATTCAAAGCAGTAAATGATAATCTGCTTCAATACAGACTTATCAAATTCAGTTTTGGCCCAAATACAACAAGATGGTTTCAAAGTTACCTCCAAAATAGAAATCCTTCCTCTCCTCATACATAGCAGACATATTTCACTTTCTTAGCAATAATTCACATTTAAACAGCAACCACTATCATCAGTAATGCCCTCTAGCAGAGTATACTGCAATATTCTATTCAAATTAAATCTATGTAAACAAAACCAAAAAGTTACTACAAAACTTATATTCCTCATCAGCTAAATTCAGGTCTATATCAGTTCAGCAAAAAATCAGTTCAGCGAATGGCATTTTCAGTGCGCTTACATCAAACATGCCATTCGTAAAACTCTTCGTACTGAGATTGCAGTACAGTGAGAATTGGGAAATTTGCCCTTTCCCCACTGTAGTGCAATCTTGGAATTGATACATATATATATATATATATATATATATATATATATATATATATATATATATATATGTAATTAGTGGGGGGTATGGGAGGCGCAGCCCCCCAGATGAGCTAAATTTGATAAACGGCATTTCTGATGAAATGCTGTTCATTGAAGTGTCACTTCGATGAAGTGATATACACTCCTAAATTCGGTACCCTTCACACAACCTTATTTAGAAAATTAAGTTATCATATTTTCAGTTCTTTCACCCATATCTGTAATCTCTTTCTTATTTCAGCCATTGTCTTCCAATACTCAAGCATTAAAGTCCCAGGAATTCAATAAAGTCAATGTAGGCTTTGCGTGAAGCCTACACAGAGTTTAAAAGTTAGATGGATGAGCAGCAGTGCTAATCACATATTTATGCTGCTTACTGCACTTACACAAATAGAAGAATGGTTTCATGACCAGCAGCAGTTTTGTGTCCAAGACACCATGCAGAGCAGCAAGAACACAGAAAGAGGATTTATTCAAGTTTGCTTGTGAACAAACTTACTTGGTGAGTTTGTACAGACAGCCATAATAACTACTGGGGTAAAAATATTCCAAAACCATCAGTAAACAAAACAATCAGTAAAGAAAAGTGTACTCAGTGCAATGTACAAAAATAAAATTATTTGAACAATAAAATAATTAAGGGGGGATGGGTTAAACGGGAAGGGCAAATACAAGGAAACATACACTGTGCAGGGTAAGTGTGCCCATGAAAATGGGCACAGACATGTATGATAGCAATAAATAAAGAGTAAGAGTATGGTAAATATGTCATTATCCCCAAAATAGGATATGTCCATGTATGTACACATCCAGCACAAATCAGTAGCATAACACTGAGCACATATGTAGATCGCACAGTACGTACTGCTGTCTACACCTCCTGAACAAGTATATTATGATATAAACGCACATTATAGTACATATGTGATGGTAACACAAGGTTACATGTCAATGTAGGTGAATATTTATGATATAAACATCAATGATATGCTCACCGGAGAGGAAATTTAGAAAGAATGGTATATAAACTAGAGATATATGCATACTCTGAAGATCTGCAAAATGACTTGCGTGAATATGACTGACATTCCACCGTAACTCTCAAACAATCAAGAACACATAGCAACTGATTCCTGAACAAATGTAAAAGGAAACAGACACAACCATAGACACTTTGATACTGTTATAACCATTGATCTATGGCATTGACAGAATATGTGGGTATAACTTATTATACATGTTTTTCAGGAATAGACATGTACTACTGTAATGATTTGTCAGTATTCTATAAGTGGAATTCACCAACCCTTCCCCAAAAATTATCATTTTTGGATAGTTTAAGAGGAACAGTTTTAAAACTGGACTTGAAATCAGGGCCAATTATGGTCAGTTGACAGGTTTTCATGACACATAAGGCATGATCACCACCTGCAAGAATCAAACCCATGCCATTAATGTTGTCAGTGAGCTGTGTGTTTACTGGGTGCAATACAGAAAGACATATCACACAGGCATCTAGTACAACACTTTGAAGGGAAGTATGCACTGTCAAATCCTAATGGGTATACATCACAAAGAATAGTTCTGTATGGCCTACTAGATGAATGGGAGCTCAGTGTGCCAAATGTGATGCACATGGCTAAAGCATCCCTGGCCAGCATAGATATCAACCATATGGATAACAACACATAAAATACCACACTGTTATGAGTGGATTTCCTACACACAGCTGGGTATTTCATGTATCTGACACATGTCATTCCAATGGATATTGGTTGATGCATCTGCAATTGATGTGTGAATTAAGACATGATCCATTTTAATGAATGGCACAACAGTATGTGACACTGATGGCAATGCATTAACTATGCCCATGTGGACAGAAATTACAGCAATGCAAAGTCAAGTGTCAATGACTGAGGAAGCTGTAACTGTAACATTGTACACATACCAAAGAATACACGGAGCACCCTTTATAAGTACATGTCAAAACTCAGCACGTGCCACACGATCACTGTCCCCCTGATATTGCTAGTCAAAATGTTACACTAACATTAAATCCTGACATACATCCATATGTGTTCATGCAAACTATCAAGTGGTAATATTGATATGATGTATGTGAGTGATGCAGGACAGTCACATGACAGCTGTACATAGGCTACAATCACACTTCATAGATTATGTTCCTAGGAGAGTACTAGGCTAATGGCCCAACAGACCATGCAAGCCTAGCCAGATTTAACCCAAGTGTAACAATTTTCAGTAGCAAGGTGAATGAAGTTTACAGACGTATGAGACTATGCTATGGTATGTAATACCAACTGCCTCTGTCAATGAGGGTCATGGACATCATGCCAGGAGTAAATTTGCGATTACACATCGTTTGATCTAGGTTGCACTTGAACAGAGTTAGGGAAAGCCATTGCTTTAATAGAATGGGAAGCTTCTTCCAGAGAAGGTGTAGTCTCTGAGAAATGTATTTATCTCTCCAACATGATTTATTTATATCAGAGGCTAGGTTAGGATCCTTGTAATAAGTGGACCTCGTGCAGTTTGATTTATGACTGTGTAAAATTTCCATCAGGGCTGGATCAGAGACTGCCCTGTAGGCCAGACACAGATCACCCTTCAGTGGTCTGTAGGACATAGAATAAAGTGATAAGGCTTTCAATCTTTACATGTAGCACTTGTTTTTTTATAACTGGTGAAAAAACTGTGGGTTTGCTCCAACTGTTGCAGACGTTTGGTGAGGTATATGCCAAAGGGTGCCTTGTACTTAATTATTTGTGTGATGAAGGCCAAGAACAATGAAATTATAATATCCTTTGATCTGTATGCCATGCCCTTACTTATGAGTTGTGCAACATAGAAGGACTTTCTCACCACTGTGGCCACATGGTGGCTGAAGTTCAGATTAGTATCAACCTGAGTACCCAGATCATGTACCACTGGGTCTACTCTTAGGGGGCTGCTGTCTATATTGCAATTAGGTGGGGTATTTGCTTTCCAGATGTGAATAATTATGATTTATTTTTTGCATTTAGTTTCTCTCCATTGCTAAGGCAACAGTCATTTGTGTGAGTTTTTCCTTTCTGTAGTATATCAGTTCTGTTCATGCATTCAGTGATTGCCACCAATTTACAGTCAGCCGCAGATGTGGTCAGACAAAAACTGTCTATGTTTGCACTGACCTCTGAGAAATAACTGCTGAACAGGAAAGGGCCTCGTAAAGAACCCTATAGTACCCCCCCTCCAGTGACTGGGCTCTTGTTAGAGATGATTCACCCACTTTGACAGTATGTGTCATGTCAGTGAGCCATATGGATACCGACCTGGTGACATAGTAGTTTATGCCCAGTTGAGAGAGTTTCTATATAATACCTG
Source organism: Protopterus annectens (assembly GCF_019279795.1). NCBI lineage: Eukaryota > Metazoa > Chordata > Ceratodontiformes > Protopteridae > Protopterus > Protopterus annectens. The sequence goes on along the minus strand of NC_056728.1, from coordinate 351,934,615 downwards.
AGTGGAGAATTGTGTCAAATGCCTTGGATAGGTCAAGCTATGTGGGATGCACAATGTTTCCCTTATGCGTGGCCTCAGTGACCTTCTTGAAGAAGTCAACCACATTTAACAGACATAATCTATGCTTAACAAATCCAAAATGTGTTGGTTCCAGAGTAGGGAGATTAACTGTGTCTTTTTTGATAAGGTTCATGATGAATATTTCCATGGCCTTAGTGATGAGGCTATTCTGGCTTACATGTCTATAATTCCCTGTGTATGTTGATGGTCCCCCTTTATGCAGAAGGATGATTGTTGCTGTCCACAATTCTGCCAGAACATAGCCTGTCTGGGTGCTGCGTTTAAATAGGGATCCAAGTGGGTCTGCTAGGTTAGCTTTGAATTTATTTCAAAGGCAACCTGGGATGTTGTCAGGGCCCATTGGTGATGTGATTTTAACATTAGAGATGGCAGGGATTACCTGCTCTCCTGAGATACTAGACTGAAGAATGGTGGCACGTAAACTTTGGGTGATGACTGTGGGTACAGTGGATTGAAGTTTGATCCAAACCTGTCAGCTGGCAGGTTGTCTGTTTCCACTGGTTGAGTATTGCTGGTGCCATCCACCATCAGCTCTGTGGATAGCTGGGTATTCCTGTTAAGTTTTCAGACATAGTTTCAAAATACTTTGTGACATCACCTCCAAATATGCACATGCAATATAGCGGAACTGTTAACACATTTGTACAACTCAGCCTATTTCATTTCATCAGTTGTACATTGTATGCATATAAGTTTATCTGTGGAAATGTGTGGGTGAGGGCCCTGACATCATATATGGACACATTACAATTGTGGTGGATGAGGGTTCATGCAAAATATTTAATGACACAAATGCTGGCAGTCCAACAATACTGCTGTGGAACACCTGAATAATGCAATTGTGTAAACAATGAATTCTCTGAAGTTGCAAGTGAATCTGAACATGTCATATGTTTGTGTATATAACAGCATTACAACATGCTGATGAGCCCAGGCATATGTGTCTATGTAATCAGTATGACATGATATTGCTGTATGTCAGATGACATTTCCAGATGCTAGGTATACACATGTACACAGAACAGGATATGAGAACTGCTGGGTCCACATGGGTGGGGAAACAGGAATAAAGAAGGAGAAGCCATTCTAGACTTTTGTCTGGCAAATGGCTTGATATTAGCCAACACATGGTTCAGAAAGATAGACAGTCGCAAGATCATATACAAGAGTAGTCAACATGCAACTCAGGTAGATTTCCTCCTAGTAAGGAAAAGGCACAAGGGCAGACTCCACGATTGCAAAGTCATCCTCAATGAAACAGTCGCCCCACAGCATAAACCACTAGTTGCCACAATCAACTGCAAGCAGTGGTCAGAGAAGGCTCTAAGGTCAACAGAGACCTGGCTAAAGACCTGGAAGTTGACTGGAGAGAAAGCACAACAGTTCAATGAATTACTCAGGGCTCAAGCACCCCAAGAATAGGAGGAAATAGGTGGAGTTGAGGAAGAGTAGCAGCGCCTAAAAACAACATGTGTTAGGACTACAGAAAAGATATGTGGCTGAGCCAGGTATGGAAATAAGGTACATAAGGAAAGCTGGTAGTGGAATGCAGAAGACTATGAAGTCATCAAACGAAAAAAGGAGTACAGGAAGAAGTGGGCAACAGAAAAGACTGAACAGTCTAGGAAGGACTACTGGTTGGCTAACTAAGAAGCTAAGAAAGAAGTTGCAATAGCAAAGAATAGGGCATCAGAGGCACTGTACCAACTTCTGGAAAGTAATTCAGTAAGGGACACAGAGAAACTATATCAGGTTGCAAGGCAAAGACAGACAGATAAAGAAGATAGTCAAACACCGTTCATAAGAGATGCCAACAACAACCTGCTCACCAGCACCAGATCGGGGAGAAATGGCTCCTGAGGGTACTAATAACAGTTCAGAGAGAAAGGCATATCCCAGATGATGGGAGAATAAGCATACTCATGCCAGTGTACAAGAACAAAGGGGACATCCCCAACTGTGGGCAGTATAGAGGCACCAAATTACTATCACACTGCATGAAAGTTCTAGAGAGGGTGATTGATAAATGGATATGCAGAGTAGTAGAATGTAAGATGGGAGATGAGCAGTTTGGATTCAGATCAGGATGCAGCACAATTGACCCAATGTTTGCATTGAGACAGATACTTGAGAAGAAGCTAGAGATGAGGAGAGAGTCCAACTGGGCATTCCTAGACTTGGAAAAAGCATATGATAAGGTCCCAAGAAAGCTGATCTGGGCAGCACTGCGGTCATTTGAGTCCCAGAAACATTGGTAGAATTAGTGCAGGCTATGTACAAGGACCCAATGACTCAAGTATGTACAGTGTTCAACCTCACAGAGGGGTTCCCAGTGTGTTTGGGTGTACATCAGAGTTCTTCTCTGAACCCACTGCTGTTCATACTGGTGATGGACTACATTAGCAAACAGGTTGGAGGGGACGGATCAACAAAGCTGCTGTATGCAGATGATGTGGCAGTACAGGCAGACTCTGAGCTAGAACTTCAGCAAAGGATAGGAGAATGAAATGCAAAACTGAAGGCACATGGGATGAAACTAAGCACAGATAAGATGGTGGTAATGGCAGCAAATTGGGGAAATCAGAAGAATCTGAGAATAGAGATAGAAGGGAAGATAGTGGAATGGGTAAACAGCTTCAAGTATCTGGGAGGAATAGTTGAGGAGAAGGGTAGTCTGAATGGAGAGGTCAAAGCTAGAATCAGAGGGGCTGCAACCAACTGGCATAGAATATCAGGTGTAGTCTATGACAGAACAATGCCAATGAAGCTGAAAAGTAAGGTGTACAAGACAGTGGTGTGACCAGTACTACTGTATGGTACAGAAACCTGGGCAGTAAAGGCAGAACAGTTGAAGAAGCTAGAGGTGATGGAAATTAAGTGCCTGAGAAAGGTGATAGGATGCACACTGTGGAACAGATGAAGAAATGAGGACATAAGAGCAGAAGCCAAAGTAGCTCCAATTGCATAAAAGAGAACAGATTATGGTGGTATGGGCACATGTGCAGAAAAGCAGAAGACAATCTGGTGAAGAAGATTTGTGACAGACAGGAAAAAGGTAAGTGGAAGTGAGGACGTTCAGCAAAGAGGTGGATAGATTGTTGAAAGAAGATCTGTGACAGTCAGGCATGAGTGTTGAAGAAGGCAGGGGTGTGGCACTGAATCGAGAGAGTTGGCAACAGTTAACACGATACCCCGACACCATGTAGAAGAATGGGAAAACAGGGGCTGATGATGACCTGTGCCATACTGCAACTGTCACTGTGGTGGTTGAATGAGAACTGTGTAGAATGTTGATGTACTCCAGTACAAGCACACGTGCCTTAGTAATGCAACAATATACATAGCATCATCCCATGTCAACAGTCCTCAGGAGGCATATTACTACAACTGTTATGGAAGGAACATGTAACCAAATGGCAGCAGCAGCCATGAATACAGCAGCTCAAGTCACATATTTGAATATGCTGTTGTAGGGCTACAGTACATACACACCTCGACATAGCATATGTGGATGACAACAACATTCATATGTGAAATCTTCAGAGGGTTATAAGGCATTACTAGGCTACTGGTCAAGAGCACATACAATTGTAACCATTATTATACCATTTAAACAACAACTGCTATATCTATGTGTTGGAAGATATTAGGTGTATGTGCATATGTGTGTATGTGTTTGATTTAACCTAGACTGCCTCTGTCCATATGTGACATGACATAATTAGCAATCACACATCCACACACCAGTGGTCTGGATATGGCTTGCACAAGCTATGTAAGGTCTCTGTTTCACAATGTGTGTATTCATTTTTTGAGATGATGGCATCCTCAGTGTTCTGCAACAAAGATGTTATCTGTACAGAAGGAAAAGGGGACAGTGGAAACATGGGGCTATGTAAAATGTTCTCCTGAGTGGGAGTCAAATGAAAAGAGACTCAAAACAACATATGATGACAATAATACACCACCAAGAAAAACAACAGTCCCAAGGATGAAGCAGCAGCAAAAACTAATAAAAACCAAACCACCAGTCTGACCGAACAATGAAGGAAACCACCAGCAACTAGCGAAAAACAGTTTAATATTGCTTCCGTCTCAAAAGACTTCTTCAGAATGAAATAAAATGCACACAACAGCATCCCCTTTATATATCAAATCAAAATAATTACCTAATAAAACAATCAATTACTTAAAGTGCACTAGCAAAAGAAATACAGTCATTTAAAGGCACACATCTAATAACATAACAATAAGCAATAAGAAGTAATAAGAAACAAATTCAGGAGGCACGCAATGATATTATTAAAACAGAAGCTTCTTTGCAGAAGCTTATAAGAAATATACCCTGTTTAAACAAAGATTACCCTGCTTTGCTTTTTTCTATGGAAGAATTTGAGCAGGTTTTAATACAGAGAAAGCTAAAGAAGTTACAATGGGACATTGATGCATATTCCAACAATAATGCTTTTTCCCATTTCTCTTATGTTAAAAAGGCTATTGGCCCCTTTAAGACACAGAACCAACTTAGGGGTCACTATAGAAACCAAGGAGCTTCTAGTCTTCTTCCTACTTCCTTTAGGGACGTTATTAAGACAGGTGGTGATGTCACTTCGGTTTCACTTTGAATTCTGACTGTAACACAAGTGAATCGGCTGGTGTTGCTCCTGCTGAGACTGTATTAGATATGAATGATATATCTGATACATCTGGTGATGAGCAGGATGAAATTAATGGTTCTGTTCAGATTCCAGTTAATGCAGGGCGAGTCCCTTTAGAGAAGAGACCTGTTTTATGTCAGAACGAGATGGGTGATGTGTCAACAAGAAAGACTTCCACAAGGAACAAGAAAAAGTAACTGTTTTTATTGAACATTCTAATACTGACTTTTTGAATGAAAAAAAAATTATAACTTGTCTTGTTATTCATTTACTTCTGATCAGTTATTTGTTTTAGGACTTGGTTTTAACTTTGTGCCTAGAAAAATAATGAATTTAGGACACACATTGTTGGATTTAAAAATGTTTTGTCATTAACTAAATTAAAGTTATGTTGTTTCTAGTATGGAGTTTAATAAATGTCTGTTTGCCAAACCAAATACCATTACCCCCCTTAACTAACGCCTTACGTGTTTTTGAAAATTGTTGCACTGAAGACATCAGACAATTTGTTCATACTAAGGTAGATTATAAGTTTTATAATCTTACTATATCTCAAAGAACAGCCTTAAAAGAACTGAGATCTTTAAGCCACCTTTGATTTATGAAAGCTGATAAGGGTGAGGGGCTGGTAATTCTTGAACAAGATAAATATGTCAACTCAATGGAAAATATGCTAAGTATTGAGACTGAATCTTCATTAGTTAGTCAACAGCTGCTTTTTAAGGCATATCACAGTATACATTCTATTATATATGATCTGTGGACCAATGGGTATATTACTAATGACGTATGATTTTATGTTAGTTGAACATACACTTTTGGGGACCATGTTTGGTATCCCCAAAATTCACAAAAATCTTGAAAACCCCCCATTTAGACCCATAGTATATTCACCTAATTCAGTCACAGAAGGCATTTCTTAATACTTGACCATATGTGAAATCTACTAGTTCAGAAATTAGGTTAATTTATTAAGGACTCATGGCATTTTTTGGATTTGATTAGGACTTTTAGTTCTGTATATTCCTTTGATTCTAAGAAGAATATTTTGTTTACAGTGGATGTCCAATCATTGTTTATCAGTATCCCCCATGACCAAGGGGTTGATTTTGTTAGACAGTTCTTGAGAAATGTAGCCCACCTTCATTCTGACAGCATATTTGTTTTATGTACCTTAATAAAACTAGTGCTTAATAACAATTATTTTCTATTCAACAAGAAAATTTACAAGCAGCTAAGAGGGGTAGCTATGGGGTCTGCTGCAACCCCGGCTTATGCCAATCTAGTTCTTGGGTGGTGGGAGCATAGTGTTCTCAGACCTATTATGGAACAATATCATGTAGTTTTTTTATGCCAGATATGTGGATGATTTGTTTTTAGCATAGACTAGGTTTATTCTTTTTGTGATAGTATTAATAATTACAGTGATTTTTTAAAATTTGTATTGGGGAATACTGGGCTATCAGTGCATTTTTTGGATGTTACCCTGATTTGGGATACTTCTAATAATTGTTTCATGAGTGGAATACATAGGAAGGAGAATTTTGTTAACAGTTATTTGCATTATTTGAGCAACCATCCTGTTTTTATGAAAAATAACATACCGAATGGTCAATTTATTCGTGCTTCATGAATGATTTCTGAAGAAGCTTATTTTGAATCAGAAGTCAGCTTTATACAGAATATGTTTTTGGTTAGAGGTAATCCCTCAGATTTACTTGGCAAACTAGCTAATGAAATTAGAACAAGAAGGGCTACTGATTTTCCACCTATTTTTAAAAATGGCTTTACTACTATTACAAATAAGCCACATGGAATCACATGTGTTAATAATTTAAGTTCTAACAACACTAACACAAATACTTTTGGTACTTCTTGTATTTTGGATATGTCTGTTGATGCATTTAACATCAGGTCTATTATTACTAGAAACTGGAACATCTTATGTAGGGATAGCGAATTAATACAAGATGTAGGTGATAGACCTAATTTTGTATATAAAAACTGACTGTTTAAAAAATGTTTACAATTTGACTCCATATATAAAAGTACCACTGACAACAGCAGAAACTGTAAGGGGATGTTTAAATGTATTTTTTGTTCTTCGTGTCATTTTATTTTAGAGGGACCCTATATTAATCTACCCTGCTTGAACAGGACACTTTCCATTGATGGTGTATACAACTGCAAAACTAGTGGCATAGTCTATCTTGCTGTTTGTTCTGTGTGCAATTAATTTTATGTAGGTATGTTCACATGACTACTTAGTAAAAGAATGAAAGAGCACTATTATTGTATTAGAACTAAGAATATCAACAATGCTCTATTTAAACATTCCATTACATGTAGTGGTTTTAAAAAGTTTCTGTTTGCTGTTTTGGAACATGTGGTTAGAAATATAAGGGGGGTTCCTATAAGGACCAACTGGAACAAAGAGAAACTATGTGGCAGCTCAGGTTAGGGGCTGACAAAAGAACTGGTATTAATGACTCAGTGAATATTAAATGTTTTCTGAAAAATAGAATACCGAAGATTTTAAAATGAACTGTCTATGTTATTATTGCTTGTACACAATTGTAAACCATATTAGTACTATGATGTTATGTAACAATCTTGTTGTTCTACTTGTAATTATGTACTGTGACTTTAACTGTAGTGGAGCTTTTCTCCCCGGGTCTCTACTGAAAATGGACATGTGTCCAGCTAGACCAGCCCAGTCTACAAATGTAAAATAAATAAATAAATAAAATAAATGTTATTAGATGTGTGCCTTTAAATAACTGTATTCCTTTTGCTAGTGCACTTTAAGTAATTGATTGTTTTATTAGGTAATTATTTTGATTTGATATATAAGGGGATGCTGTTGTGTGCATTTTATTTCATTCTGAAGAAGTCTTTTGAGACAAAAGTGATATTAAACTGTGTTTTTTGCTAGCTGCTGGTGGTTTCCTTCATTGTTCGGTCAGACTGGTGGTTTGGTTTTTAATAATACACCACCAGCCACACACAAGTGGATTGAGGTCATATTTAAACACAGCACCTATGTAGGTATACAAGCTGAATTCCATACAACATTAAGACTAGCACCACCACAGATGTTTGATTTTAACACAGTCAAAGTGCACTTTAAAGAAAATTGCATCATTGTTGTCTGCTGAGTAATAGATGTTTTGGAGGAGTGTGTGATACAGATGTGGACTCACATCCCAATATAAAATTGCCTCCCCACTGATAGTCAAAGGAATACACACACACACTCAAGTTGACAGCTGCAAGACTAGAACCTCTACCTATCTATTTACACAAGCTAGAGAACACATTTTTAACACTAGCGCCAACACAGATGTCTGAGTTTAATACTGTTAGAGTACACTTTATAGGGGATGGCATCATCATTATATGTTGAGAACAAGATGTTAGGAGGATTGTGTGACAAAGATGTGGACACACATACACAAACACACACACACACACACACACACACACACACACACACACACACACACTCACTTAAGTTGACTGCTGTGTAAGAACTCCTACCTAACTAATTGCACAAGCTACAGAACACAGTAGTTAACACTAGTGCCACAGCACAAGTCTGACTTTAACATTATCAGAGTGCACTTTATAGTGGTTGGCATCATCAATGTATGCTGAGCAGATGTTGGAGAATTGTGTGATATAAATGTGGACTCACATCCCAGTGTAAAATTGTATATAGACTGACAGTTGTAGGACCACACTCATGTACATTCAAGTTGATCACTGTGAGATTAGAACCACTACCCATCTAGTAACACAGGCTAGAGTACACAGGAGTTAACACTAGTGCCACAGCACAAGTCTAACTTTAGCATTATCATAGTGCACTTTATAGGGGATGGCATCATCAGTGTAAGCTAAAAAGATTATGTTCGAAGATTGTATGATATAGATGTGGACTCACATCCAGATATAGGGCCTATATCACATCATCGAATCTCACTTCAGCCAATGGCTCTTCGTGAAACAACTAATCATCAAAGCCACTAATCAGCAAACAAACTTTTCAGCAAAAAGTTTCCTAGGGCAAACCAACAGTTGGCCACCTTCTAGAATTTGGCCTTTTCCCCACTGTATTGTAATCTTGGAGTCGGTATATTTAGTTAGGGGTTGTGTGAGTGGCATAGCTCCCCACCTGTGCTGGTGTTATGTTTTATGGTTTTAATTATGGTCACTAGGGTGGACTACCATCGGTTTGCCCTAGGAAAATTTTCATTGAAAAGTGCATTTACTGATTATTACCTTTGATGATTAGTTTTTCAATGAAGAGACATTCTCTGAAGGAAGATTTGATGATGTGATATAGACCCCTGATATAAAATTGTCTCTGGTGTGATAGTTGAATGATCACATACACACACAGGCACACACACACACACACACACACACACACACACACACACACACACACACACACACACACACAGAGTGCTAACTACCTAGGTAACTCAAGCTAGAGGGCAGATCATGCCTACTAAACCTGGTTGACTTCTTTGAGACAGTCACCAAGGCCATAGATGAGGGAAAAGTTGTTCACACAGCCTACCTTGACCTCACCAAGGCATTCAACACCATTCCTCACTCAGGTATTATAGAAAAACTCGCCAGCCTGAACATAAACCCCTACATCACAAGATGGGTTGCCAACTGGCTTACAGACACTACTCACACAGTAAGAATAGCAGGCTCCAGGTCCAACTCTAAACCAGTCACAAGTGGTGTCCTGCAAGGCTCGGTCCTGGGACCCCTACTGTTTGACATATACTTCTCAGACGTACAGGCAAATACAGGAGGACTATGGCTACCAAATTTGCCGATGACTGCAAACTGGGAGCCATAATTGACTCTCCAGCTGACCCAGACATCCTCCAAAAAGGCCTTACTGAGACTGACACCTGGTGTCAAAGTCATGGCCTCAAGCTAAATGCCAAAAAATGCATAGTCATCCCATTTGGGAAAAACAAAACACCCACGAATTACCACATAGTTGGCAGCCCCCTTAATACAGAAGAGGTAATAAGAGATCTGAGGACCCAGGTAGATAGTAACCTCTCCTTTGACAATCATATTGCCAAAGTAGTTAGGAAATCCTTCTATGTGGTCCATCTAATTACTAAAGGGTTCACATCTAGAAATAACAAGGTTATAGTGCCCCTCTACTCGTCACTCATCAGACCCATCATAGAGTACAATGCCCTATTTGGGATGTACCTCACAAGACACTTCCAACAGCTGGAAAGACCACAAAAGTACCTCACCAAGAGGATTACTGGCCTCAAACATATGTCCTATGCAGACCGACTGAAATAACTCTGGCTGTACTCAGTGGAATATTGCTTATTCAGAGGTGATCTCTGCCTGACTTACAAAGCCTTGTCCAGAATTGATGGACATGCTCCACTGAAAGAAATCCAAGTCACTACAAGCCACGCACTCTAGTGAGCTAAACCTTGCTACAACAATAAATAGAACATGCTGGAGGGATAGATTCATGTCACAGAGACTCCCCATGCTTTGGAACAAAATTCCTATCTACATTAGGCAGAGCCCCTCTGAGTAACAGAAAATACACTCCTGGGATCACTTCATTGGCTCTGCTTGACAGAGGCACAGTTAATTAATCAATGGGGCGGTGAAAGCTGACACACTCTGGCTAGGCTTATAAATGCCCTCGGGCAGATAGCTTAGTGCCTACCTATAAACATATGAACTTATAGTATTTGGTACTAAATGCTAGCACCATGGCACAAGTTTGACTTTAACATCATCAGAGTGCACTTTATAGAGGGCGACATCATCAGAGTATGCTGAAAAGATGATGGTGGAGGATTGTGTAATTCAAATGTGGAGTCAGATCACAATATAAAAATGGCTCCAGAGTGATAGTTAAATGATTACATATACACATTGAAGTGGATTGCTGGGAGATTAAAACCCCTCCCACTTTAGTAACACCAGCTAGAAAACACAGTACCTAATGCTAGAGTCACTGTAGAAGTCTGACTTTAATATTATCAGAGTGCACTTTATTGGAGATGACATCATCAGTGTATGCTGTGAAGATGATAATGGAGGATTGTATGATATAGATGTGGCTTTACATCACAGTATAAAACTGTCTCCAGAGTGATAGTTGAATGATCACACACAAACTCAAGTTGATTGTTGTGAGATTAGAGCATCTACCTAGTACACAAGCTAGACTACACAGTACTTAATTCTAGCACCACAAAACAAGTCTGACTTTAACATTATTAGAGTGCACTATGTAGGGGATGACAACATCAATGTATGCTGAGAAGATGATGATGGGAGGTCTGTATGAAACTGCTGTGAAGTCATGTAGCAGTGTAAAAGTATTTTCTGAATTATGCTACACACCGAAGTTGGCTGTCGTGATTCAGTCCTCTACCTAACTAGCTACAGAACACAATACTTAACACTAGTGCCATAGCACAAGTCTGGCATTAAAGGTATTAGAGTGCACTTTATATAGAATATGCTGAGAATATGATGTGGGAAGGGCTGCACAATCAGTAATGTTCTATGTCTGTGACTGTACAGTGCTGCATTTCATATTGTCCATACTTTGAGAGTTTTGGGTAGAGATCATTATCCACAGCTCTTAGGCATATCTAACATCACCTGCAACAAATAGCAATGAGTACTATTATATGTGACCTCCTGCTGCTTGAATGGGAGCTGTATATACTAGCCAGTACACCTATAAATTTGAGTATCTACCAATGAGATTACCCTGCGCAAGCCATTCTTCATGAAACACTGGTAGATATTGGACATATACCAGATGTGAGAATCATGGGAGCTGTCTGGGTGGAACCAAAAGTTAATGACCAGAATTTACATGTGGAATGTCCTTTATTGCTCTAAGTGTAAAAGAATGTAAATGCAGTTTCTGTCAGCCTAGGATTACCAGGAAAGTGTGAAATGATGTAATGTTTTATCAGAACTTCAGTTTCAATTTAAACAGTGAGAACCAGAGATTATTAAGCATTTTTCTCTTGAACATCCAATTTAACACTGCCATATGTTCTATGTAAGTAAGTTATTTTAGGAGTGTGTTTTCTTGTAGATAGCTAGAAGCTAGAAATATTAGACTAAGTGTTTTTGTGTGATGTCAGAAATGTACCACTGATTTATTTTAAGTATTTCTGTGTGATCTCTGAACTCTTGACTAGCACTGACTGTGTAGTAGAAAGTATTGTCTTGTGGTTTTAATTATTTATTATTAAATATTTTAAAACCTTTTAACTGTGGCTGGTTTGTGTAGAGATACTTTAAGCTCTAGAGTACACTGCATATTTATAGAGTTTACTGTCAAAGTCACTCCAAATAAGCTTTGACTGATTAGTCACACTTACCAATTAGACAATAATATTGCACAGTAATAATTGGACACCCTTTTAAGGGCCTTTGAGTAGCTGATAATTATTAGTGAGTGGTGGCAGCTGGTACTACCGTATAGTCTGGGAAGAGAGGCTCAGCTGGACAACCTGTGCCAGCCTTCCCCAGAAGTATCTGTGTGGTTGTATAAACTCTTCTCAAAGTGTGTATGTGTCAGCTACTTGGACAGGGACATGAAGCACTGGTTGGACAGAGAGGGAGCTAGAGGTTTTAGCTTGCCCACTAGGCTGAGATCTGGACCCTATAGCTGTGCCAGTGGGGAGTCTTATTGGGGACCTGGAGAGCAAGGGAGCACCCAGCCCAGGACTGACTGTGATCTCTGTGTGCTCTTAAGGGACATTGCACTTTACTGTGTGTATTTGTTATCCTTTCCTCATATATGAACTTACCTCTGTGGTATTAGTGGTGAGGATTGAGGCTCCTTGGTTGCTGGGCCAGGGCACGGGCATCACATATTAATTGTTTGGCAGTGGTTGGGATATTCACACATTAATTGGTGGCAGTGGTTGGGATATCCACACATGCTAATTGGTAGCAGTGGTTGGGATATCGTCACATATTAATTGTTTGGCAGTGGTGGGATATCCACATCACATATTAATTAGTCGGCAAATACTAATTGGCTTGTAGTGGTGTGGGTAGAGTGAATCCTGTAGCTTGTGTACAGTGAGCTTTGAAGGTGTTTTTGTACTCTAAAACAGCCATGCAGTGAATACTCAGAGTTCAGATCACAATTGTTTTATTTCTTTTGTTAGCTTAGTTAGTTAGGGTGATCAGGCAGCATGTCAGCAGAGGAGTATGGAAAGCTGACAAGGAGCCAGCTGGCAGAGATGTGTCAGGCTAGGTCACTGGTGCATGGAAACCTGACTAAGGCAGACCTGATTGCAGCCTTGGTTACAGCTGCATCAGAAAACAGGAACCAGGAGGCCAGTCAGACTGGCAGTGGAGATATAATTCCCTCGGAGATTGGACAGCTCAACCTTTCTGCAGTGGACTTAAAAATCCAGCTGGAGCTAAAGAGACTTGAGTTGGAAGCCAGCCATGTGGAATTAGAAGCAAATGAGAGACTGTGACGTTTGTAGGCTGAGGAAAATGAGAAACTGTTAAGTCTTAAGAGAGGCAAAGGCAGCATGAGAAGGAGATGCTGACTCTTTGCCAGAATCATGGAGGTAATAGGAAAGGGAGTAACTGAACCCCAGAAGTACAAAAGGTCAGTAAATTTCTTTTGCAGTTTAAAGAGGGGGATAATTTTGATAGTTTCATTCATATGTTAGAGAGGGTATGTAAACAGTATGAAGTTGACCAAGGGCTCTGGGTACAGTTCCTGATCTCTTTACTCCATGGTAAAGCTGTAACTGTTCTGTCCAAAATTTCTGTCATTGCATGTTTTGATTATACTGCTGTAAAAATAGTCTTTTAGAACTGTTTAAGCTAACACCTGAAATGTATAGGAAAAAGTTTCATGAGCATAGGTGCAAGGTAGATGAAAATGTGTGTGAATATGTTGCTGAATTGAGCACTTATTTCCATAGGTGGGTGAGTGGATGTCAGGTCATCACTTTTGAAGGGCTGGCAGACCTGTTGGTAAAGGAACGAGCCCTTAGCACTTTGCCTGAGGACATGAGGATCTGGTTAGCTGATAGACAATGTGCTACTTCAGATGAGTTGGGGAAGAATGGAGACCTATACCTGGCAAGCAGGGCAGCCCTGCACAGGAAGGGGACCCCCAGTGCTGCTCATGGGTCTAAAGGAACCCATGGTGGGCAGCACAGACTGCCCCAACAGAATCTTCCAGTAGGAGGGGAAGCCACTAGTCCAGGTACATGTCCGGGATCTAGGGTTAAATATTTGGAATGCAACCACTGGGGCCATGTGGCATACAGGTGTCCATGGATGCAAGGTGGGAAGCCAAAGGTGAGGGAGCCAGTAAGTGGGAAAGAAAATGCCAATAGTAGGTTGTCTTGAGACAACAGGGGTACCAAACTACAATCCTGCAGATGTCCTGAGAGGGAAGGATTTGGATGAGGCAGTACCATGTACTTATGCAGTTACATTCAGTCCGGCTTGGAGACAAGCATGTGGGTCTGGAAGCCTGGGGGAGACCCAGAATGACTGTATACTTGCAGCCAGGACTGGTGAGGTGGTTACTTCAGGAAGGGAGCTACTCTGTAGCAGTGAAACTGAAGGTGAGCCACATCTGCTTGTGGGTACTGATGGTCTCTTGGACAGAGTGACTACAAAGGTAGAGGTAAGTAGTAGTACCCAGGTTGAAAGTGAGGCATCACTGTCGGAGTATGCCAGACTTCCTGTGGAAGGGGAGCTGGGAAGGGTTACAAGGAGAGAGTTGAGACAAGCTCAGCTCTCAGACCCTACATTGCAAGACCTGAGGCAGGTAGCTAGGGAGGCACCTGATTCTCAAGGAAAGGGAGAATCTGTATACTGGGACAAAGGTTTACTATACAGAGAGTGGACCCCTGAGGGAGGGCTAGCAGGTGAGGGTGTACAGCAGTTGGTAGTGCCTAGAGCCTACTGTCTGGCGCTTCTAGCCATAGCCCATGATCTTTTCTTTGCAGGTTATATGGGCATAAAGTGTACAAAGAGACGTATTATGCAGAACTTCTATTGGCCTGAAATTTCCAGAGATGTAACAGGGTACTGCAGGACCTGTGAGTAGTGTCAAAAGGTAGGCAGGGCAGGAAACAAGGGGAGAGCTCCTTTGATGCCTTTGCCTGTGATTGAGGAGCCATTTCAGAGGGTAGCTGTGGATATTGTGCATCCTCTGAGTACCCCAAGTTCCACTGGGAAAAAGTATATCCTAGTGGTAGTGGATTATGCTACACGATACCCTGACACAATGGCTTTGTCCTCCATTGAGGCAGAGAAGGTGGCAAATGCTTTGTTAGGGATTTTCAGCAGGGTAGGTTTCCCAAAAGAAATACTGACTGAGAGAGGTGCCAATTTCATGTCAGACCTGCTGGCTTGTCTGTGGAAGTCCAGTGGGGTGAAGCATGTGAAGACCATCCCCTACCATCCCCAGTCTAATGGTCTTGTTGAGAGGTTAAACTCTACAATCAAGTCCATTCTACAGGTATTTGCAGATCAGCTTAAGAGGGAGTGGGACAAATATTTGCCCATCTGTTGTTTGCTTACAGAGAGGTTCCCCAGGAATCCACAGGTTTTTCACCCTTTGAGTTGTTGTATGAGCATAAGGTGAGAGGACCTCTAGATTTAATTCGAGATGTGTGGGAAGGTGAGTGCAAGTCTCACAAGGAGTCTGTTGTGGCATACATCCTAAACCTCAGGACAAGGCTCAGGGACCTCATGGGCTTGACCCAGGAGAACCTGGCAGAAGCCCATCAACAGAAAAAGGTGTGGTATGACAGGAATTCTCGAGTTAGAGAGTATGCTGTGGGGCAGCAGGTAATGGTTCTCATTCCTGTCAGACACAACAAACTGCAAACAGCTTGGGAGGGACCCTAAAAGGTGGTAAGAAAGGTAAGAGATGTTAACTACATGGTGGAACCGCTTGGCAGATGGCAGGGGCACAAATTGTACCATGTTAACATGATGAAACCTTACCATGATAGGGAGGCCCTTGTGCTGAGAATTTGCAGTGGATTGCAGGAGAAGTCTGAGTGAGATCTGGGGACTGATCTCCTCAGTGAGGCTTGGGCTGATACTTCAGTGGAAGGGGGGTAGCAATGTCCCAGCAGCTATCTCCTACCCAGGTTCAAGAAATCCGAGCAGTGTTGCAGGAATTTGGGGACATATTCACTGGGAAACCAGGGTGCACCCACCTAGTACAGCACAAGGTGGACACAGGACCCCAAAGGCCTATTAGGCAGGCCCCTTATAGGGTGCCTGAGAGAGTCAGAGAGACCCTGAGGGAGGAGGTACAGGAGATGTTGGAACTAGGGATGATTCAAGAGTCCAACAGTCCCTGGGCCTCCCCAGTGGTGCTGGTGCCAAAGAAGGATGGCAGCACCAGGTTCTGTGTGGACGACAGGAAATGAAATAGTCACACAGAGTTGGATGCTTACCCCAAGCCTAGGACAGTTGAGGCCCTAGAGCAGCTGGGTGGGGCTAAGTATCTTACAACCATTGATCTTACCAAGTGTTACTGGCAGGTGCCCTTGACTCCCAGTGCTGGAGATAAGTCAGCTTTTGTGACTCCTTTTGGCTTGTATGAGTTCACAAAGATGCCCTTTGGGATGAAGTATGCCCCAGTGACTTTCCAGAGGCTAATAGATAATATCCTAGCAGGAGCAGGAGCATTTACCCTTGCTTACCTAGATGATATTGCCATCTACAGCCATTCCTGGCCAGAGCACCTTCAGCATGTCAGGGAGGTGCTGGGCAGACTACAGAAGGCAGGGTTGACCATTAAGCTGAGCAAATGTCAGGTGGGTATGGCAGAGGTCTCCTACCTAGGACATAGAGTGGGGGGTAGTAAAATAAGGCCAGAACCTGCCAAAGTGAAAGCCATTCAGGCATGGCCTGCACCTGTTACTAAAAAGCATGTGAGGGCATTTTTAGGGACAGCAGGGTACTACAGAAAGTTCATCCCCAATTATAGTACCATAGCTGCTCTCCTCACAGACATCACAAGGAAAAACAGGCCAGATAAGGTAGTGTGGACCCCAGCATGTGAGCAGGCATTCCAGAAGCTTAAAGAAGCGTTGGGAGGACCCCCTGTGTTAGCCAGTCCAGATTACAGCAAAAAAAAATGTTTTGCAGATGGATGCTTCAGACCATGGGGTGGGGGCTGTACTTAGTCATATTTCTTCAGAGGGAGAAGAGCACCCAGTGGTTTATCTCAGTCAGAGGCTCCAACCCAGGGAGGAATGCTATGCAGCTGTAGAAAAGGAATGTCTAGACATAGTGTGGGCACTGCAGAAACTTCAGCCTTATCTGTATGGAAGAAAATTCACTGTTATGACAGATCTCAACCCTCTAACATGGTTAAACAGAGCCAGTCAGCAAAATGCCAAGTTGCTAAGATGGAGCCTGGGGTTGCAAGCATATGATATGTCAGTGCAGCACCGCAGTGGGATTAGCAATGCTAATGCAGATGGGCTCTCAAGACAGGGAATGGGGTGAGGTACACTCAGATAGACCTAACCCTCTCAAGCAGCGTTTCTCAAGGGTCACTTGAAAAACTAGCTTGAGTTCTCGGGGGGGGGTGTGAAGACCGGTAGAGATGGGTGAAGGCTGCCAACCTAGCCAGATAGAATTGTGCAGATAATTCTATCATTTGTAAATATGAATGTTGAACTACAAGCTTTTTTTTTTAATGAAAGAATGTGCTGTGAAAGTTGAACTTAAAACAATGTGGCAACATTGCCTTCTGTGTAAAGAAAGCTAAGTCAAGAATTTCTTGTTGATCCTTTGAAATTAAAATTATTTCATGGCTGCCTTTGATGTTTTACAATCCGGCTACGGATGGGCTAGATGAAGGCTTTCTGCCTATTGTTTTAAGGCTGAAGTTAATGACCAGAATTTACATGTGGAATGTCCTTTATTGCTCTAAGTGTAAAAGAATGTAAATGCAGTTTCTGTCAGCCTGGGAACACCAGGAAAGTGTGAAATGATGTAATGTTTTATCAAAACTGCAGTTTCAATTTAAACCATGAGAACCAGAGATTATTAAGCATTTTTGTCTTGAACATCCAACTCAGCACTGCCTTATGCTCTATGTAAGTAAGTTATTTTAGGAGTGTGTTTTCTTGCAGATAGCTAGAAGCTAGAAGTATTAGACTAAGTGTTTTTCTGTGATGCCAGAACTGTACTACTGATTTATTTTAAGTATTTCTATGTGATCTCTGAACTCTTGACTAGCACTGACTGTGTAGTAGAAAGTGATGTCTTGTGGTTTTAATTATTTATTATTAAATATTTTAAAACCTTTTAAATGTGGCTGGTGTGTGTAGAGATAATTTAAGCTCTAGAGTACATTGCATATTTATAGAGTTTACTGTCCAAGTCACTCCAAATAAGCTTTGACTGATTAGTCACACTTACCAATTGGATAATAATATTGCACAGTAATAACTGGACACCCGTTTAAGGGCCTTTGAGTAGCTGATAATTATTAGTGTGTGGTGGCAGCTGGTACTACCGCATAGTCTGGGAAAAGGGGGCACAGCTGGACAACCTGTGCCAGCCTTCCCAAGACATGTCTGTGTGATTGTATAAACTCGTCTCAAAGTGTGTGTATGTCAGCTACTTGGGCAGAGACATGAAGCACTGGTTGGACAGACATGGTGCTAGAGGTTTTAGCTTGCCCACTAGGCTGAGATCTGGACCCTATAGCTGTGCCAGTGGGGAGTCTTATTGGGGGCCTGGAGAGCAAGGGAGTGACCATCTCTGGACTGACTGTAATCTCTGTATGCTCTTATGGGACATTGCACTTTACTATTGGTATTTGTTATCCTTTCCACGCATATGAGATGCCCTCTCTGTTGTTAGTGGTGAGGATTGAGGCTCCTTGATTGCTGCGCCAGGGCATGGGCATCACATGCTGTATCAGACATGATGTGGACCAGATGCTCCTCCACATGCTGCAGCATCACATCAAGGAGCTAGTGTAGAAAACACAAGGCTTATGCCTGCCAAATTCATTGCATGCCCTCATTTGGACTCCAAAAGTCCTCTGTTTTAAGAATAATTAATAATTTGGAGTCCACAGGGTTGGATAGCTCATGCATCCTGCCTGATTCCATGTGTATGTGTACTAACTCCTGTATGATTACCCATTGTACACAGTAGCCATCAAAAATGGCCTGGTTATATGGATGATGGAATGTTAGGTGCTGGCAGACCTGTGTGCATTGCAGAAGGTGACAAGACACATCATCATAGACACTGGCTGGGAAGGTGGTCACTAACACCTATTATTTAGTTATAACTGCTGCTATTGCTAACATTATATTGATAGTTAGGCTCCTATCCTTCAAAGATTCCTGGTATTGAGAATGGATGAATGTCATGCATAACACCTGCTTGATATCTCTTTGAACGACTCCACCATCATTGTCTTCATCGGCATACATGATAAGACTTATTTGCATGTATGCCCTCATTTGCATATCATTATGCAGTAGTTTGCATACTTGCATACTACAATACTTCTCCTGTATTACTACAGCCTTACTAGTGTCTTTGAAATGCCTTATCTTTCAAATACTCAGTTGGAAAAATCATAGCAGGGGGACCATCAAAAAAGCCTAGCACTCAAAATGTGTTTACATGTAAATTTCCACCTCTTTTGATTGTGGTCATAATGCATTTATTTACTCAGATGGGCAGCATATACCTGTAAAATTAGAATCTTTGTGATGCTAAGAGATGCGTAACTACTTATCTGCACCAGAAAGGCATTGAAACAAGTCTGCTATGATGGTGTGGAAAGATAAAGCCCTGACTATGAGCCAGGTGAGCTGTTTTCGATTAGCATCACTGGCAATTGATGAAATGGCAGGGAGGGCTGGGTGTGCTTATCCTGGAAGAGATGGTATGTTGGCATATCCAGACGTGGAGCCTGGGGATGTCATCAGAGGTGGTGCAGTGGGGCTCAGCTGAGGTATGCTGGATTCCTTCAGCACTGTGCCATACTGCCATAGAAGGGAGGGGGAGATATAGAGTAGGCCAATGTCAGACTCCCCCAAACAGAAGCTTGTTGCCTGAGATCCCTGACTGGCCCCAGCAATTAACAGAATAAGTCTGGGGGGCATGGTGTAGCTGGTTGACTTAGCATGGATAAGGTATGAAGGGCAGGACAGTAATAATGAAGGAAAAAAGCAGAAAAAATGCATTTTGACAAGTTTCAAATACATAGCTCCATATAATACAAAACAACCAAACTGTTAATGGCAGCCACCAGTACATTCTGTGACATAACTTATGTCACAATAGGTGGAAAAGCAATGCCATATATCAATAACCAGAAACTGATGATGCAATGCTAAAAAAAAACATGGAAGTCAACTAAGAAAATTTAAGGGCAAGCAAACTGCCAGATTACACTCACAGATAATAATTTGTTTTAAAAAGACATGTGTAGCACCCTTCTCTCTCTGATGCTTTGTTAGGTAGCAACATTTTTTTTAATTTACAGGCAGGTAAAAACAGCCTCAGACATACTTGCTTCATTATATTATTTAATCAAAAGGGGGTCTGCTGTGTCACTTTACTAAATCTGAAGCTGTCTATGGCTTATGTTATTTCTTTATTTGCTTATTTTAAATGTATTTACTGGGGAATTACGCTGTTCACAACTGACCGTTTGCAGGTATTGCTTGGATGAAGTAATTATTTTGCTCAGGACGCAGTGGTAGTGGTGGTGGTCATGGTCTGGTCTGTTGCATAAGCAGTCTCATCTGAAGTGTAATATAATATAAGCAAATAAAGGTGACACCTTAATTCCACTCATATAAAAAGTGCTGACAGGCCTTGGCCTGCTTTACTTTATGTAGTCCAAAGCAGATAAAGAATTATCTGCATTACCCAAAAAGCTTTGCTAATAATTAATATCCTTGCAAGACATCAATGCAATACTCATCACATTTGCAGAAATATGGTCAGCAAGAGGTAAAACACTCCCCCGTGCTCCAAAACAGTATAAGCTTGGAGCAAAACTCTATGCTGAGTTAGCAAACATTCAGAGTAGTTGTTACTCAGCACATCATTTTCCCCCATGGGTAAATCATTTTGGAAGTTAGCATACTGTGTTGATAAAGACAACATTAAAACACAGTAAGGTTAAAAATGTATGTAGACAAGTTGCTTGTTAGTTAGCTCAGTTGTTTGGACAAAAGAAAGGAAACAAATTTAAAAATTACAAGCAGTATGAAAAGTAAAGCATTTTCGCCTCACAGTAAGAGGTTCCCCGGTTTGATTCTTGGCTGGAGCTCCTTCTGTGTGGAGTCTGCATGTCCTCCCTGCAGACGAGTGAGTTTTAAAGACATGCAGGTAGGTGTGTGTGTGTATGTGTGTGCCTTCTGTAAAGGTTGGGTGCCAGGCTGGCAACTTAACACTGTAAAAACGCCACTGCCAATCAATCTGAGGACCAGTGATCCACTGTGGTGACCCCTAACTGGGAAAAGCCAAAAGACATTGCATATAAAGTAAAAAGAAGCCCTTGAAAACATTATAGAGTGCTTATTCAACAAGCCAGGCCACTATTACCTCCTCAGTGCCCCCCTGCAGAATAAGACAAGACTTGGGTAGCATCAGATTTAAAGACGTGATGCAGCAGATCATTTTATGATTAGAAAAAAATCTTCCGTATTCCATGAAGCTTTTCTTTCCATCATATTCTTCATTGTTCTAAAACTCCCACTTAGTGTTTAAACAAGGTATTGTCAATGCTTCATGTTCTACAATTAAACAAAATACAAAGAATATATTAAAAATAAACACAAATAAGAAGATCTAGCATTCTGATGGTGTGTATGAATGTGCGTGTGTGTGTGTGTGTGTGTGTGTGTGTGTGTGTGTGTGTGTGTGTGTGTGTGTGTGTGTGTGTGTGTGTGTGTGTGTGTGTGTGTGTGTGTGTGTGTGTGTGTGTGTGTGTGTGTGTGTGTGTGTGTGTGTGTGTGTGCGTGTGAGTGTCTGTTGTAGGGTTGCAGGCTAAACCTCACAATGGATCATTTGACCAGTGTTGTAAACTGGTTAACAAATTAAACTAACTAAATAAAACACATAAAAAAGTACTAGTTTCCAAACCAGCAATGTGATTATGTGCATTTTTAAACTTGATACCTTCACTCAAGAAAACAAATTTATAACTTGAAAAACTTATCAGAGAAACTCCAGTCAGAGTACATGTGTTTTTCTGTTTTATCCTGACCCAATAAAAATGAGCAATCCTTTATTTTTTCTTACAAAGCGATACTATAAATAATGGTAGAAATTTGCAGCAGATTTGATTAATGCAGAACACTGTGAGAAAGCCTCAGTCAAAAGGGCTAATCCACTTCTGTCCAGTCATAGAAGAGCACTGCAGAAAATAACTAATGTGATTCAAATTCTCAACTTCTCAAGTCATAATTCCATTACAACACTTCAGTCAGCCAGAAAAAATATTTTCTTTATATCTTAACCTAGATTATCTCAGATCCAGACTGCTATATCATTCGTGTCTTATTTTACAGGCCTTATTTTCAAAGGATACAAAGTTTTCAAAACCCTTGAAATTTTTTGCTGAAGTATTTGTTGACTGTGTTAGTCCCACTAGGCCAATGGCCTCTTTTTTGTCTTACCTCAGGTACATTTGTACTGACTAAGTGAAATTTCACCAGGGCATTGGGGAACTTGCCTACTCTTTTTGAGTACTTAGGAGGTACCAGAGAGCTGTCACTATCACTAGTGATTAGAATATTCCAAGATGAAGGAAGGAGTAAATATTGTTACTAGACAAATTTTGTATAGAATCAGAGCAAAATGAGATCCTAGTTAGGGGGTTGGAAAGAAGAGGTCTGGATGCAGAGGTACTGGAGAATTTAATGAAGGAAGGAAAACCACATGGAAGCGAGGAAGTGGGCTTGAGTGCTGTGATGTGTCAGACATTGCAGGAGCAGTCTGATAATGAAGCCACTAGTTTGATATAGAAGTGGATTATAAAGTCTGTAATTACTGAGTTATGTTTGGAAGACAGGAATAATTACTTTTACAAATACACTTCTGCAATAAGCGTACTGTAAATGACAGAAATTAAGTAAAGAGAAAAATATATGCAAGTATTATAAGTCTAGGAACAACAAGCAGTGCACAATGTGAAGAGAAGCATTTGACAGGAGCAGAAGGACAGCAGCTTCAGAAAATAGACCACTGGCAATAATAATAAGTAAAACCAGTGCTACATGTGTTACATTATGAACAATGTATATTACCACTGAGATGTACTTTAAAAAACATACCAAGTATTGAAACATTTGGTGTCAGAAGACTTTGACAGGTTTTTTTTTCAGGGGCAGAAAGCTTTATGGGTTAAATAGAAGAAAAACATATATCACTGTGGAAGGACTTTATATTTATTTTTAAGAAGAAGTTATTTCAAATAATTTACATGTGAATGAAAAAAGGAACATCTGTTAGGTTTTGGGGTCAACCAAAAGCTTATTTATTTTGTGGGGATGAAAACCATTTGGTTTAAAAATACACAAAAAGAAGATGAAGGTAATGTAGGAAGTAAAACCCTGGTGTTAGAAACTGTAAAGAATTTTGCGTTAAACCTGCTAAGTCTGGCCATTTTGGTGTATGTCTGGTGATGAAAAAGAAACTGAGGTAGAAGAAAGACAACATGTAGCAACCAAATTCAGGAATAAAGTGAAGTGACTGTTGTAAGTGAAAAAGAATGTATAATAAATATGACTCAAGGTGAAGAAAAGAGCAAAGGGAAGGACTAATGGTAAAAGAGATTCAAATATAAATAGAAAATAAGCATAACGGGTTGTCAAGTGAAGAAGAGGAGGAGAATGGTGACTCAGAAACAGATTATTTATTTAATATTTGTTTACTGGGAAAGTCCAATTTGGAATGAAGCCAATTTTCAGCGGAGGCCTGGGGAAAAACACTCCAGATGCATGTCTTTCTAATGTGGAAGTAAACCAGAGCACCCAGAGAAAACCCACATGAACACAGGGAGAACATGCAGACTCTGCACAGAAGGCACTCCAGCTGAGAATTGAACCAGCAAACCTCTTTACTGTGAGGCGACAACACTACCGCTGCATCACTGTGCTGTCACATTTAGAAAAAGAATATAAAAAAGTTAAATCTATTAGAGGGAGTTTGAAAAGGAGAAAGAGAGACAAAACGAATATGATGAAATAAAGATGTCAAAAAGAAAAAGGGATGATTTAGGCATTTAAGGACTAAATGAGAACTGCATAAGAAATTATGTGAGTGTAATGGCTGTTGAATTGTACAAAAAGAATAAAAAGGTGTCTGTGTTATGTTTGTTGGATACAAGATGTGTTAAAGAAGAAAAAAGAGAAAAAATGAAACTGTATGGGGAGAAAACATTATATGGTCAGTAGGATGTGAAATGTGTTGTTTGGAGTGGTAGTAAAAAATGATGAAGTAAAAATATTGGCTGTAATAATTATGATACTGGGAAGGGAGATGATAGTTGACTTAAGTAAAAATGAAAATTGTGTGAGGGTAATAGTAGTATATGCATATACAAACATGTCAGGGAAAAAAAAAATTAAAAAAAAGTCTGATAGTAAACATGCCAATAATAATGACTGTGGACTTTCATTGTAAGGTAAGAAAAAAAAAAGAAGTTGATGGGAGATTAGAACTCTCTACTTATTTAATTATATACTCTAAACGACACAGCACTTAATGCAAGTGCCACCACAGAAGTCTTATTTTGACAGTATGAGAGTACACTTTATAGAGGATCACATTGGCATTGTGTTGCTAAGAAGATGATGCTGGGAGAAGGGTCTAACCTTGATGTGGACTCATCCTGCAGTGCAAACTTTACTCCAGGCTACTATTTTATTGAGCTCAACAGTAGTTAAGGTCATAGTTACACAACTCCAGACAGACACACAAATTGACATCCATGAAATTAGACCTCCCTACCTATCTAGCTATGCTATCTAGAGGCCACTGTACTTAATGCAAACATTACCACAGTAGTCTGACTTTCATAGTGAGAGAGTTCACTTTATACAGGATGATATTCTTGTGATGTTGCAGAGGATATAATGCTGAGAGAATGGTCTGAAATTGATGTAGATTCACCCTGCATTGTGAACCTAACTCCAGGTTATTACCGTATTGTGCACAGCAGTGGTTAAGGTCATAGCTGCACAACTCCATACACACACACACACACACACACACACACACACACACACACACACACACACACACACACAAACACATACACTCACACACACACATTGACTGTTGTGGGATTAGAAACCCCTATCTATGCAGTTATACAGTTTACAGGGCACAGTACTTAATGCAAGTGGCATGGCAGAAATGTGACTTTGCACTCTAACAGTGCAGTGTAGATAGGGTTATCATCTCATTCTGTGTCAGGAAGATATTGTGTTGTTGAAGGTTTTGTGCTAATCCTTATTTGTTGATATGATGGATTAAGGTCACTGTTAAGATCAATAATCCATACATACTGCTGAATTATGTCAGCTATGTTGTCATTAATGTATACTGCAGAATTGAGGGTGATGTGTACCTACCTTTCTTGTGTGTATGAGAAACACACACTTGTGAAACACAAGATGGACAATGAATCATTCATGAATCATCAGGTTATGGTGATGGTATGTAAACCTTACTGAATGGTACTGATATTAGCAATGGCATCTCCTCATGTATGGTCAATATGGACTGTCAGTGCCAGGCATTACTTAATGTTCCAGTGCAGAAGGGATAACAAATGATTTCTGTGCATCAAGGCTGCATGTGGCAGTGTATCATTTGTAAGTGTTAGTGCTGCAGTGCATACTGTTTAGAATGAAGTAGTCAATTAAACACACACTTCACTGCATTTCACATGAGTGTATTATAAAGTTTTCATGTAATGAAGTAATATCATCCAGTAGCATTACTTATTTTTGTTCCAAATCACTTCCCAAAGTGCAAGAAACGTACTTGTGCAGATATTGGCAAAGTGTTAGTGCATGTGTGTGCAGCCTTTGATGTGTTGGACTGGGACTGTGAAGTACCAGTGTTTAGTGGTGTTCTGGGGTGCTCCCTGGCAACTTTTCCACAAATAAAAATCACAGAAGATATGTCGCGATTCTGATCACATTTACAGCAGATTGGTTTTATCTTCACAAGTCACATACATATACTCCCCATGTTTTGTGATACCTTTCAATATTAGCTCCAAAGCTCAGTTCAAAAAGGAAATGTACTTGCTTCCCCATTTGTGTGCTGATACACTCTGAGCAAACAGAGTTCTCTGCTGATGGAAGCAGTAAAACACTAAATTTGCTGTACCTTCTATAGTGCAAATAGGCATAGTGGGGATCTGCTGAAATATCTTTCTCTGTGGCAAAAGGTTAAGTCACTCTGAGCTAAATGAAAAGGCAGAGTTGAAGCATGTTTTCCCTCCAATATGTAGATAATTTTGCAAAGTGTGTCAGCATATAATTATTTTATCAACTTTGTATTATGAATTTAAGAATACCTATAAATGACTATTATAAATATGTTATCTGGCAAAATTATGTATGTAATAACTACTGCAATAATCTTTTACACCTACTACATATGATACAATCACAAGTTAACTGGGTGTCCAGTGAGGTGTAAGGCAAATAATGATGAAGTATGCAATAACACCTGAAATGTCATTAAGTATGACATACAACAGTTGCTGATTGCCAGACCTCACACAACTGCTGAGCACTACAAATGATAAAACAGAAGGAGCTTAGACAGATACATAGGCAACTCATTCATAGGAAAGACACTTATAAAAAAGGGCAGTATGACTTTCACCTAGTGCTGTATACGATCCGTTGTCAAAATGAAAAATTAAGTTTGCTGACTTAATCATTATCTCTAGACCCCACCAAGGAACTCCTAAGTCACACGTGTCAAACTCACACCTTTGAAGGGACAGTGATATCCTATTTAGCCAATGGAAGATGCAGTTTTTATTCTTCATAAAGGTAATGGCAGACAGAAAATGTCAAAGGGTTGAGAGAGAAGGGGTGAAGACAGACACAGATACAGAGACGCATCTGAAAGGGTGATATTATGGATTGTTAAGGTACATCTTTGTGATGTGTTCTCAGTGTTAGTCAGTCATGCTAATCAGTAACTGATGGCTGTGAAGGGTGAAGAAGCTATAGAGCAGGCAAAAACTAATGAAGTTATGGGTAGAGTAAGGGTGGTTTAATAATTTGTCCTTCTGGCCATGGATGTGTTTGAAAATGTTTTTTGCAACAGTATTCAAAATCTGTTCATGAAAGTTTGTTAGTGGATAAAAATTAAGATGTATGTCATTAAACATATCATAGAAGTATAACATCACTGTAAGAAATGTGACATAAATCTGGACTTGAACCCTTGATGGTATGGCCAAAGACCAGTCTTCAGAATAGTAATTTATGTCAACACTCCACAGAGGAAGTTGCACTTGTTACATCCAGTAGTCAAAGAACTGTTTGAGTAACTGTTTCTAAGTATTTCCTTTATTCTGTCTTTGCACTTTATTCTGATAGGCATTGGTACACGATGCTAAAATCTATGCAAGTGGTTTAGACAAAAAGTGAAGGCTTTCTTATGGGACATTTTTGGCTCTTTTCTGCTGTGTGTGATTCTATTTTTGACCAGATTAAACATGTAAAAAATGGGTTGATAGGAAAGTGGTGAAATGGGAGGGGGGGCAAGCAGAGGGGAGGACACAGGGGGAAGAATAAAGGAATTTGCAGGAAGGTAGTGGAATAGAACCATAGCTATCCACTTCTTCACAACATAAATGTAGAACTGTAGACAGAATTTCCTGATTTTGGACTATCATCACACCAAGGGTAGGTGACAACAACAGAATAATGTTGCACAGCTAATTGTACCAGAATCAAGTGCTTCAGCAAGACACATTGGTGAAGTGGAGAGCTATGTATGTGTCATTTTTTGTGGGATAGGTGCTTATTTTTTTTTTACTTTTTTTTTCTTTGAAAGAGAGAGGAATCCTGTCGAAGGTGCTTAGGAATGTGAGGTTCAGGTAGGACTGTTAGGTGAGGAATCAGGTGCTGCCATATGGGACAAACAAGACAAACAATATGAGGGACACAAGAGGTTAGGGGGCACCATGATTGCGGATAGGTAGGAGACATCAGATGAGCACCCACATCAAGCCTGAGAACAGTGGAAATTTAGTCCTCCCTTCAGAACTGTCATATCTGTCTCCTGTCTCAGTTTCCTGTATCAGGGCTCAATGTGGCATCATCTTGGCAATGTGACAAAGTGCCTTTTCAACATGGCTGATTCAGGCACCAAGGTTCCTTCCATAATACCATCTACCAGCTCTGTCAGCTCTTGGCAGGTGAAAAAGTACCACCTCCATTAATACTACTCCCAGAGAGTACCAGTGCACCAGCTGCTGGGGCAGAGCTACCTGATGCAGATGGGGCAGGTAGGGCAGGGGTTGTGGAGGCTACACTGAC
Organism: Protopterus annectens; assembly: GCF_019279795.1. Taxonomy (NCBI): domain Eukaryota; kingdom Metazoa; phylum Chordata; order Ceratodontiformes; family Protopteridae; genus Protopterus; species Protopterus annectens. Next base: position 351,906,243 of record NC_056728.1, on the reverse strand, counting down.
AGCTTAGGATCCTGAAGTGCTGAGTGTCAGTGCTGCAACCTGAGGAGGGATGGTGGAAAGATCTACAGTGGCTGGTATTTCTCTGTGCTACATATCAGGTTTTATAAGTAGATATGTATGACAAGAGAACATTTTGTAAGACATATGAAATATCCCCACCACCAAAATAAATTGAGGGAGAACAGGTGGGATGAGACAAAAACAAGAGAGAGAGAATTAGATCAATGGCATATCATAACATAGATAGTTATGATTATGCAGTCTATACACCTTTGCCACATCCAGATATGATGGGAAGGTCTTACTCTGTTGTGCCAATAATCAACTGCACTTCTATGATATCATAAGTACAAGTATTTATTATAGTATTTAGATATTGCATACAATTCCAATAGTTATTAGACTTACAATAATACCTGATGCATATGTACCCCATGCCTACTTGAGGTGAATTAACCTCTCTAGGTGCACCTTACAGTTCATTGCAATGTCTTCAGCAGCTGTATAAAACAGAAGAAGACAAGAAGAGAACAAAAACATATTGAATATCAGTCTTGGCTGTGTACTGTATTCTATATCATTTAATACTGATGTATGAGTATATTTACACAACTGTGGGATGTCAGCAGTTCTAAATTCATCCTCCCATTAGCTAAGAAGATCAATCTTGCAATGTGTCAGGTCACTATATTTGTGGCAACAACTCTCTCCATTGAATGGGATGTCAATTGCACTGCAGACAGCCTTGGCTACTCTTTTCTAAGCATCAAGCTTGTACTAAGACCCAGTATAGTCCCCCTGCAGCAGTCTACAGCTGTATCACTTCACAAAAAGTGCCACAAAAATCCTGGACTCCTTAACAACCCTCCTCTGTGATCTAAGTTTAGTGTCATCATTGCCCACATCAACCATACCTGCAGAAGTCAAGCAGCAACTCTAAGGGTGAACTGGTGCCAATTTACAATCTCATATTTAACAGCTGGTGTGCAAACACGTTCAACCATACCAACTGCATTTGTGTAATGGTAAACACAAAGAGGCACTTGGAAGGAAGGTGGAAGGTGTTTTATAAAACAGCAATGAAGGGGTGAGACATGGAAGTGAAATTTGTCAAGTGTGATGCTCAACATATTCACACTTTTTCAGACGGTCAACACTTACAGCCTTAACACCTTGACTTGTTATCCTTGATGTTTTGCAGGTTAAATACGATGACTTAGCACAGACATGCCTGGAAATACATACAGTAGAAAGTTAACCAATTTGGGAAACAAACTTAAGAAATAAATAATGCATACATTTAAAACAAAGTGATGATCTGTCAGTACTACAGGAGAACTGCTTTTCAACCATGTTTATTACATACAAAATGCATTCAGTGTGGAGATTTACTTCAGATAGGTCCTGTGAAATGCATTCCCATGAAAGTGGCATTATTACATGAGATGATTAATGCAAGTTGGGGTATGGTACATACATACATACTTCATTAAATATACTGTCCTAAACACATATTTGAGCTTTTTGAGGCGAGAAGATGATTTTATATAAGTATTCTGCACATCATAGATATGCAAGTGCATTTTTAATTAATTATCATAATTATCCTGCGTAAACAATTGCACATACATTCATCTGTGTTTCATAACTAAATCATTAATGAGATATGCTACTTATACAAATATTAGCATTAAGCATTAATGAGCAAAACTTAATTATGGCACCGTTTGTATGTAGAGTTACCTTTCTAATCATAGTATTGTTAGAAATTACATTATCACCCTTTTTAAAGATAAATGTCTTGTGGATTTGAACCCTGGATCACCTGTTTTCTATCTGTAAAGTTAGTATACTTACAACTTGTGCCACAGAGACAGTTATACAACAGGGCAATGTTCTATACTCAGTACTGTCCAGAGTGCTGACTTTTGTACATTGCTGCTAAGCTTGTTTGCTCTGCGGAAGTGTAGCCAAGTAACATTTTTCATTTTTTTCCTTAAGCAGGTAAGCTTGTTTGTGCACCACTCAACACTGAGCAAGTGCACAAGGCAAGAAACAGACAAAAAGCATATAAAGTTACGATAAAAGTGATTCCTACATCTGGAGTAATATTTTCCACAATCCTTTTACACTGTATGGATTTGAACCCCCAGAGGAGCTTTGTTAAGGAGCCAAAGTTACTGCATTTACAACTTCTGCCACTGAAACAGATATATAGAACATACACATCACTCATTAGAAGTACTACGGAATGGTGGCAAACATGTTTACGCTAATGCAGCTTACAGAAATGAAATTGTTCAGTTTTCATGAACCTTTGGGCTATGCCTGTCTGATGCTATCTGTACACAGACATTACATGAATAAATAACATTTGTGGACATCAGGTGGTATTACTTTTAATATTTATACATATGTGTTTGGGTTGTTATGTGTATTCCTTCACTGGTGAGTGTGTGTTCTATCATTTGTCTCATAGCTGATGGGTGTGTGTACTGACCTTTGAGTCTTAGGTGATCAGTGTGTGTCCTATCCATTGCCTCTTAGCCAGAGGAAGTGCAAAGTGTGCATGCCTGTTTCTGCTGGCCACCTCTGCAGCTGGAGGTTCCCTGTTGGATTCCTCATCTGTATGTACAGCAGGTGCTGGTTCAGCCTGTGGTCCAAGAATGTGTTGTCCTTTCTCTTGCTTCCCTGTTGTAGCTGTTTCCTCAAGATGATACTGTGCAACATGGCACAGACTGTGATCATTTCTTTTCAGGTGCCTGGGTTGCACTGCATGGCACCCTGTGATGTGTCTAAACAGTAGAACCTTGACTTCAGCATGCCAAACACATGCTCTATGATGGTTCTAGTTTGAGCAAGGCATGATTTTTGTCATCTTCTATGGGTGTATGTGCATTTCTGATGGGTGCCATGAGCCACAGTTCCAATACACAACCTGCATCACCCAATAGATGGCCATGTGGGACATCACCCCTAACAAATCTTGTGTAATTCTGTGAGGTGTGCCATATGTGTGAGTCATGATAACTGCCTGGGTTGCCTGCACATACAGTGAGGATGATCCCTCAGGCACTGCAAACAACCTCATAACTGATTGAGTGGAACCCCTTCCTGTTGATTATTGTCTTTCCCTGTTCACCAGGTGGGGCTTTTATGTCTATATGAGTGCAGTCTGTGGCTCACAAGACTTCAGGAAATTGTGCTACAGTGTAGAATTCCTGCATTCATTTTGCTCTGTCCTCCGGTGTACTCCATTCCATGTTATAGCACAGCACTAAGATATTGGTGAAATATTCTTGAAGATGAGGCCTGTGACACCCCTAGTATATCTCCTCTGGGTCTCTAGAATGCACCAGTAGCTAATATACTTAATGCTACACATACCTCAGTTTTCACTGGCATAGGTTCTCCTCAATTTCCCCTGGGTCTGAGTTGGGGGTGGCAGATGTTGCAGATTTCCTGTAGTATTTCCCTATCAACCTTGTATCATCCTACTATTTCAATATCACGAAGTCCATAACAAAAATGGACTTCAGAGTCAGAACCTCTTTAATGGAACCCAGTGATGGAACA
>NC_056728.1:351790167-351897667 GCF_019279795.1 Protopterus annectens | reverse complement strand
GGGCCAAACAGCCCCCCACCATTGCCAAGGCCTGCACAGGCACAGCGTGACTTGGAGGAGGAACAACCTGAGCCTGCCCCAGTAGGCAGAAGGAGGCATGCCCAGTATGCCCTGGCCTTGGCAAAGAGGCAACGCATAGCACATACTCTGACTCAGTAGGAACCCTGGAAATTACACCTCTCTCTGACTCGCACATACAGTAAAAGGGATGCTTAACTTGACCCTACCTGTTTTCAAACATGTATAGGGAGTGTACTATGTACATCCGACATAGGCAGCCCTGCAGCACCACCTAAGGCATGAGTGCCCTATTTTAAGCAATATAAAGCACTGCTAAGCACATTTTACCATTATTGAGCATATTTAAATCCAATTGCGCGTAGCTGCACACCGCGCTAACTAGTGCAACATTGGGCAATGTCGGGCAACGTCAGGCAATGTTGGGCAAAGTCGGGCAAAGTCGAGCAAAGTCAGATAAACACGGTCACACCTGCTTTACTGTTCCTTAACCAGTCAGGTCTGCCCAGCAGGAAAATAAAAGGCAGTGACAGGGCTCAAACTCAGGATACTGTGCACTATAGTCACAGTACTGAACCACTAAGCCATGACAGCATTTTACTGGCACAGACACAACTTAAGTCACTCACACATACCAGTTGCGGGGGGTCACATACCTAACAGCCACAGCCAGCAGGACAATTGTAGACAAACACAAACACAAACAAATGCTGCATCATGCCTTCTGAAGAGGCAAATGAGTAACCTCCCCCCAGGCCTATGCAGACAGATAGCAGGCCAGGCAGTGTGATGTGGGTTGGGTAGGCTATGAAGTCACAAACTAATATGAGTGTAATTGGAAGCTAAGGTCTGTAGTACAGTGGTATGCCTCAAGCCAGTATGATAGGCAACAGTACAGACTGAAATGGAGTACCTGACATAGCAGTGCAGGCCTAGCAAATGTGTATAAGTGTCAGGTGTACCCCTCATCCTATGTACACCCACAGTAACAATCAGGTGTGCCCCCCTGGGTAGAAATGTACAAATAATAGCTGCCCCCCCTGTATGTAGAAATGTTGATAAGTCAATGCAAATTGACTCATGGAAGCCCTGCAGGCACAGCGTGCTTCCTGTCGATGTACAACCCAAAGGTGAGCCCTGAAGTAAAAACCAACTTGAATTTTCACACACATATATAGTATATATATGCCCATAGTGGGCATGCTCACACACTTAAACAAATGAAGCAAATGTCAGTCAACATACTGAAAGGTCATACTGGGCATGCTCACACACTTAAACAAACAAAGCAAATTTCAGTCAACAACATACTGAAAGGTCATACTGAGCATGCTCACACACTTAGGCCATTTCTGAGTACAGCAGTGGGCCACACATATCTGGCAGTTGCAATTCTTACTCCAGACACATGTCACTATTCACCAATCCTGCCTTGCACACATAGTGATATGAAAACAGACCCATATAATATATTGGACCCCTGTCATAATAAAACTATGTAATACAAGTACTTAAGATGTTCAAAGAAAGTGAAAATCCAAATAAGATTAATAAATCTCCGATTAGTATCATCAAGAAACAAGAGCACTCCTAACATTATCCAAGCCATGGTCAGGCAAAAATATTGCCAAAGAGTCCATAGAGAACCATGAAGCTTTCTTTAGCTATGTCATAAATATCAATGTAAACTCATATATGTTCTGAGTCCATGCAAAGTGTAAATGAATACATGTACATGACTGACATTGCCAACATTGTGTCAGACAGGTTCATACATATTTACCCCCCTCTCACTGACAAAAGGGCCCATTACCATACCTGGAGATTGTGAAAAGCCAGAAATCACATACACAATGGTTAAACAGATCTATCCAAACCTAAAAACACGGTGTCTATGGGATGACATGGTGTCCCTGGCTGTGTCATATGTGAACTCTAAAACAAACAGACCCTGCACCTGAACAGTCTGTTGAGACTCACCCTCTGTACAGGATATGAAACTGTTGAATGGATTACAGCAACGTTTGGCACACTCCACAAGTGTTGGTGTACAACAGACCATGGGAACTATTGTCTTATAAGCCTAATAAGCCTGATCTGCAAGGCCATGGAGTCCATCATTATGGAACTCATAAACAGAGCTATTGGGAGCCTAAAAATACCCAACCCTACCCATTTTGGTTTGGTCAGGGGTAGATCATGGTCCCTAAACCTGCTAGACAGTTTTCAAGGCAGTTACCCAGGACATACATCAATGAAATGAGCTCCACACGGCCTACATAGACCTTGAAAATCCCTTTTCCAACATCCCACACACACATGTTGTATCCACAAAATCAACAACCTGTGCATAAACACGTATGTCATCTGGTGGATGGCCAACTGAGGCACAGATAGATCCCACAAGGTAAGAATTGTTGTCTCCCTGTTGGACTGTAAGCTGGTAACAACTGCTGTCCTCCATGGCTCAGTCCAGGGACCCCTCCTGTCTGGTGTATACTTTTCAGAAATACAGTCAAACACACGAGGGCTATGGTTAGCAAAGTTTGTGGATGACTGCAAAAAGGTTGTCATAATCGATGTTTGGGACAACAGAGACATCCTTAAAAAGGGTCTCAGTCAGACAGATGTGGTGTCAAAATTATGGCCTCGAGCTAAAGTCATACAAATACCACATAGGTGCCAACACCCTAAATATGGAGGTAATAATAAGGGATCTATGGACACATGTGGATAGTCATCTCTACTTCCAGAAACACATTCACAAAGTAGTTAGAAAATCATGGTATATGTTCCCACAAATTGCCAAAGTCTTTCCATGTAGGTCAAAGGAGTTTCGCTCTACTCATCAGTCATCAGACCCATCAGAGAGTACCATGGCACACTTGCGATGAATCTGACTAGGCACCTTCAGCAGCTGGAAAGACCACTGAAGTACCTCAACAAGAGGATTACTGGCCTCATACAGTTGCCCCATGCATCAAGACTGATGTAACTCAATCTGTACTCTGTTGCATACTGTCTACTCATTCGATCTCTGTCCAACAGACAGGTCCATGTCCAATGCAGAACTGATGTACATGCTCTGTCTGAAGTAAACCCAAGCTCACTGTGCCACATGCTCTAGGGATATAATCATCACAATAATAAATAGAACACGTTGGAGGGATACATTACTAACTCACAGATTTCCCTTGCTTTGGAACAGGCTCCCAACCTACATTAAACTGAGTCCCTCACTGACACTCTTCCAGAGGAGCCTTGATGAGTGTATGTGAAACTGAACTGTCACACCATGGATCACTTCATCAGCTCTACTACACAGAGGCATAGGGAACTAACCCCATGTGTTGTGATAGCTGCACACTCTGGTCATACTAATATATGCCTTCAGGCAGATAGCCTATTACCTATCTATGTACCTATATATATGTAGGGGGGAACACAGTATAATAAGCCAAAGATGGATGGGCAGAGATGTGTGTAAGAGGGTGACCATGACAGGGAGCCATCCAGGACTGTCCCACCCAGCACACATCCCAATGGCACAAAAGACATGAGGTGCACATCTCACCCACTGTACATAATAGCCACCAGTATTTGTAAGCATTACAGTGTATGTGGTCCATGTGCCTGCTGTACAACATGACTGTACAATGAAGTGCACATCTATTATCTGTAGACATGTACCTGTCACATAGGTTCATAGGTATGTAGTAGACTATCTTCACAAAGGCATATATTAGCCTAGGCAAGTTGTGCAGCTTTCAGCACCCCATTGGTTAGTCTCCTAAGCCCTAGTTCTAATAGTTAGCACCCTAAGCCCCTTTCTAGTGGGGCTGCTGATGTGATGCCTGGTGTGAATTGTTTGTTTCCCATCCACTCATCAAGGTTCCTATTGAAGAGTGTCAGCGAGGGGCTCTGTCTGATGTACATTGTGACTATGTTCCACAGTAAGGCAAGTGTGTGGGATAGTACTCTATCCCACAAGCATGTTGTATTCATTGTTGTGATGAGGTTCATATCCTTGGAGTGTGTAGTGTGATTCAATTTTGTTATCCTTAGATGGAGCATGTTCAACAGGTATGTGTTGGACATGGCTCTGTATGTTAGGCAGAGTGTGCCTCTGAGTAGGCGGTATGCAACGGAGAACAGATTTAGTTTTACCAGTTGTGTTGCATAACACAACTGTTTGAGGCCAGTAATCCTCTTGGTGAGGTACCTCTGTGGTCTCTCCAGCTGCTGGATATGCTTAGTCAAGTACATCCAAAATGGTGCATTGTACTCAACGATGGGTCTGATGACTTAAGAGTAGAGGGCCACCACTACCTCTTTTGATCCTGATGCAAACCCTTTGTTGATTAGGTGGGCCACATAGGATTTCATAATCACTTTGGCAACATGGTTGTTAAAGGAAAGATGACTGTCTACCTGTGTCCCCAGATCCCTTATTACCTTGTCAGTTTTTAGGGGGTAACACCTATGTGGTAGTTTGTAGGTACTGTGTTTTCCCCAAAGGGGATTACTATGCATTCTTTCACATTGAGCTTGAGGCCATGATTCTGACACCACACATCTGTGTCATAGAGTCCCTTCTGGAGAATATTTGTGTCATCCGGGGAATCTATTAAGGCAAACACTTTACAGTTCCCAGCAGACTTAGTCAACCACAACCCTCCTGTGTTGGCATGTACTTCTGAGAAGTCTATACCAAACAGGAGGGGCCCCAGGACTGAACCCTGGGGGACACCAGTTGTTACCGGTTTAGAGTCTGACATGTAGCCAGCAACTCTTAATTTGTGGGATCTATCTGTGAGCCAGTTTGCAATCCATCTTGTGATGTATGGATTTATGCCCAGGTTGGTGAGTTCATCTATGATACCTGACTGGGGAATTGTGTCAAAGGCCCTAGTGAGGTATAGGTAGGCTGTGTGGAGCTCCTTTCAATCATTTGTAGCCTGGGTAACTGTCTCAAAGAAATCCTCCCAGTACAGGAGGCGTGATCTGCATTTGGCGAAGCCAAACTGGGTGTGCTCAACTGTGTGAAGGTTCCCAATGTCTTTATTGTTGACTTCCATTATGATTGGCCCCATTGCCTTGCAGATCAGACTCGTCAGGCTCATAGAGCATGAATGCCAAGGGTCTTTTGTGGCCCCACCCCTGGGGAGTGGGAAGAACATTGCTGTGCAACATTCTATGGGTACATATCCTGTAGAGAGGATGTAGAGAGAGGTGTAGGTATCCTTGATGAACATGGATACATCCCCACCCTATGTGCTATGATCCAGGTTCTGATGCTGGAAGGTATGGAATGAGTAGTATCCTGGTAGTGCTGGTGTGCTCTCTGGAGCCTTGAACTAGGTTTCCGTTGCTGCACAGATATCAATATTCTCCATACTGAGAAGTGCCTCGAGTGTGTGCATTTGGAGGCTGAGACTTCTGGCAATGAGTAGCATTTAGCTCACATTGTGGTTATTTGTGTTGGTTACGGGGTTTGGTTTGTCCTGAGTGACCGCTGTTCCACACCTGAAGTCAACGCCTCATTGGTCCGATCTGACCATAACCTAATTACCCTACATATCCACATTCTGCCCCCACCCCCCCATTAAGGAAACCATGTTAAAAAATTTCTTCAAAGCCAACTTCATGCTTCTTAAGACAGAAGTGGTGAACTTCATGGCACCCATGCACCCATACCCATAGTTACGACTACTGAATCCTACACAATTGCAGTTTATAAGCACTTCCATGAGTGCATGGATCGTGCTATCCGAAACAGAACCAAGACGCTATCCTCTAAAAAAGGAAGCCAATCAGGTGGTCCCCTGCCATAAACAAACTGTACAACAGAAGGAAGAAACTGTTGCAAAAGAGAGTAAAATCCCATGAGTGGAGGATCTCCCTGGTCAGCCTCAGTACGAAGCTGCGATCCCTGATTAAATCCTCCAAAGCTAGTTACAAAAACAAAATCGACACTGATTCTAAAGACAACCACAAAGCATTCTATAGCTATGTCAAGAATCTCAATGGCAACACTCAGATCTGCTCTGTGTTACAGCACAATGGCACTAAATATACAGAACCAACTGATATTGCCAACATCCTAGCAGATAGGTTCAGTGCTAACTTTACCCTCCTCTCACTCATTAAAGAGCCCATCTCTATACCGGAAGAATGCAAAGTTCCTGTAATCACGACTGCACAGGTAAAAACCACACTCTCCAATGCCAGGAACACAGCATCCATGGGACCAGACAACATCCCAGGCTGCATTCTACACGCACTACAGAACAAACTGACACCACACCTAAGTACCATGTTCAATCATAGCCTCACCTCAGGCTTTGTGCCTGCTGAATGGCGCACAGCGACGGTTATCCCACTACACAAGGGGGGAGCCATCACGGACCCCGGGAACTAGCAGCCCATTAGTCTGATGAGCCTGGTCTGCAAGGCCATGGAACGTATCATCATGGAACTTATAAATAAAGACATTGGTAATCTCCAAACTGTGGATCCCAACCAGTTTGGGTTTGTAAAAGGCAGATCATGTCTCCTAAACCTGATAGACTTCTTTGAAGCAGTCACCAAAGTCATAGACAAGGGTAAGGTGGTTCACACAACCTATCTAGATCTTGCCAAGGCTTTCGACACCATCCTCCACTCTGGAATTATAGATAAACTCACTAAACTAGGTATAAATCCCTATGTCACAAGATGGGTTGCCAACTGACTCACTGACAGAACTCACACTGTGAAAGTAGCAGACTCCAAATCCGACTTCAGACCAGTGACAAGTGGAGTACCACAGGGTTCAGTCCTGGGTCCTGTCCTGTTTGGTATCTACTTCCCTGACGTTTAGGCTAACACAGAAGGTATTTGGCTAATAAAGTTCACAGATGACTGCAAACTAGGAGCCATAATCAAAACTACTAACAATGTGGTCATCCTACAAAAGGGCCTCACTGAGACAGATGCCTGGTGTCAAAGCCATGCCTCAAGCTCAATGCCAAAAAGTGCATTGTCATCCCCTTTGGTAAAAACTCTGTACCTATGAACTACAACATAGGCAGTAGTATACTTAACACCGAAAGTGTGATAAGAGACCTTGGGACACAGGTGGACAGTAGTCTCTCCTTTGATAATTACATTGCCACAGTAGTCAGGAAATCCTTCTATGTGGCACACCTCATCACAAAAGGTTTCTCATGCAGAAAAAAAGAGGTCATTGTTCCCCTCTACTCATCACTCATTAGATCCATTATAGAGTACAACACCCCTTTTGGTATGTACCTCACAAGACATCTACAACAACTGGAAAGGCCACAGAAATACCTCACAAAGAGGATTACTAGCCTCAAACACATACCCTACACAGACCGTCTCAAAAAACTCCAGCTTTACTCCGTCGCATATCGCCTACTCAGAGGTGATCTCTGCCTAACATACAAAGCTATGTCAAACCCAGAGCTGTTGGACATGCTTCACTTAAAGAAATCCCAATCCCTCCAAGCTACACACTCTAGGGACATAAACCTTGTCACCACAATAAACAGAACATGCCGGAGGGATAGGTTCCTGTCCCAGAGACTTCCCATACTCCAGAATAAACTACCTATCTATATCAAACAAAGATCCTCATTAGCACTCTTCAAGAAAAATCTTGATGATTGGACGGGAAATAGGAAATTCACCCTGGTGATCACTTCTGTGTCTCTGCTCGACAGTGGCACAGGAAAATAAATTTCTTGGGTGGCAAAAGCCAGGGTACCTTTTTGGCTGGGCTTGTATAGGCCCCAAGGCCGATAGCCTAGTACCTACCTATGAACCTATGAACCTTTGAGCCTTGCCTAAAAAAGGTAATATGGGGACAGCAAGAGCCTTGGCCAGTATTCAGAAGCATGGGGGCGACAGGTGCAAACCACCTCTAGTGAAGCAATGAGGCTTGTCTATCATGTCATCACAGGCAGACAGAGACTGGATCCTCTTTGAATGACACCAGAAGCTCAGCCAATTGTTGAAGTTTATCATCTTTCTGTTATATTGCAGTATCATGTAGGTGAAGGTAAGATGCTACTCAAGGTCAGGGTCATACCAGCCTGGGCTACATGATCATAGAGCTACTATATATCTCTTGTCATGTTGTCCTGGGAGGTATGTCTCAAATCATTCACACCGACATGTACAAAGAACACGTTATATATCTACCTGTTCTGGAGTGATGTAAGTGCTTGTGTTATGTGGCGGATCATAGCACCTGACAGACAACTGACAGTAACCTTCCTCTTGTCCATATGAGTGAGTGGGACATCTGTGTGCCTGACTATGGAGTCACTTATTACTAGTGTGTTGGGTATGTTGTTTTGCCTTAGAGCCTGTTGTGAGGCACACTGCTTTGGTGTATTATGTGTTTTCTGGCATGTGCTTGGAGGTGCATGTTGCTTGCTTGTCTGCATAGGAGGCCACTCTCTCTTTTTCAGATTAATATTTGTATTCCCCAAGTATGGTAATGTGTATTTATGTGTGTGTTTTGCTGGTATTATATAGCGTAGGTCTATGTGAGACTGTTGGTGTTGTGGTTGTATGACCCTACTCCTCTTGACTGTATTGTCCAGTATTAGGTTGACAGAGCTTAGCCAGTTAGTTTGACCCTGTGTGTGCCAACATGTGGTGCATCAACCCATATATGATATGGTCATGGCCTATGCATACAATACAATCATAATACACCTAGTATGATAAGCCTGCTGAGGTTAGCAAATGTGAAAAAAACCTTTGGGCAAACTGTCAGCAAGTAATGTCTGTATTGCTCCCTGTAACTCCATATTGCTTGCTGAAGTGCAAAGATGTACTTAGTTTGGATTAAGAACCCCGCACTTGCCAAGTGTGTGTGTGTGTGTGTGTCTGTGTGTGTGTGTGTGTGTGTGTGTGTGTGTGTGTGTGTGTGTGTGTGTGTGTGTCTTCCTGGGGAGAGAGCAACCTTTTTGTGTATAGCGCGTTGTGTAAATGTGTACTGCTATAGTATCATAATGTAGTTAAGCAGCGGTTTGATTTCTGTGCTTGCTAACTGTCAGTGTGTGTGTATCTCCCTGGGGAGGAGCAACCTTTTTTGGAGACTACTCACACCCCTTAAAAGTGATATACTCATCTTTGTCAAGTCTGATGATGTCACCATCCTACAAATATACCTGTGGGAAGGTGAAGTCCCAGTAATGGGTATAGCGTGACGTGTAAATGCGTACTGCTGTAATATCTTAATGTAGTTAGATAGGGGTTTGAATTCTGCACTTGCCAACTGTGTGAGAGTGTGTGTGTGTGTCTCCCGGGGAAAGAGCAACCTTTTTGGAGACTACTCACACCCCTTAAAAGTGGTATACTCATCTTTGTCAAGTTTGATGATGTCACCATCCTACAAATATACTGTGGAAAAATGAAATCCCAGTAATGTGTATAGCATGTTGTGTAAATGCATACTGTTGTAGTATCATAATGTAGTTAGGTAGGAGTTTGAATCCTGCACTTACCAACTGTGTGTGTCTCCCTGGGGAGGAGCAATCTCCTAGGAGACTACTCACACCCCTTAAAAGTGGTATACTCATCTTTCACAAGTCTGATGATGTCACTATCCTACAAATATACCTATAGAAAGGTAAAATCCCAGTAATGTGCATAGTGTGTCATATAAATGCATACTGCTGTATAATGTAGTTAGGAAGGAGTTTGAATCTCACACTTACTGACTGTATGTGTGTGAGAGCGTGTGACACACTTGGTCAATGTGGAGTGGGTTTTGATTTTTCTAGTGTATGACATATCACAATGACAACTGTATGTGCATTACACATGTAAGGTAGCTGTGGGGCAAAGCCATATACATACATGTGACCTCAATTATTTCATAGGTGGGTACTCTGCTTTCTCCATGAAAGCATCTGTTATCTTTGCCAGGGTGTGCTGGTGCTTTCCAGACCTTAGGTCACTTTTGTGCACTTGTGACAAGATTAGCCACTGCAGTGATCCCTGGGCTACATCTTCTGTTTCACATCCACTCATCATGGTTTCTATTGAAGAGTGTGAGTGAGGGTTTATGCTTGAGGTATATTTGAATCCTATTCCAAAGCAAGCAAAGTCTGGCAAAGATGACTAATCATTATAGGTGTGCAACAACCTCTGTGGATCTGCATACAAACCCTTTATTGCTTATGCGCTCCACAGAGGGACTTCCAAAACCCTTTGGTAATGTGATTATCAAAGGAGAGATGACTAAACACATGGCTCTATGTATACATTAGTACCTGTTCCACATTTTGGGGGCCAATACCTATGTGGTACTCTGGGGATACTTTGTTTTCTAAAAGTGGATAACTATGCTTTCTTTGGCTTATAGCTTTACAGCATGAGTTTGACACCAGGCATCTGTCTCTATGATACCCTTTTGGAGGATGTGTGTCATCTGGAGAATAAAGTATAGCCCACAGTATGCATTTTCATCAAATGTGGGCAGAGATATCCCTACTGTGTTTGCTTGTACCTAAGAAAGCTATATGCCAAACAGGAGTGGTCCCAGGACTGAGTGCAGGTGAATGCCACTTGTTACTGGCATAGAATTGTACATGGAGGCTGTAAATGTTACTGTGTGTCCTACATCTGTACATCAGTTGTCAATCCATCATCTAACAATTGTTTATGGTCAGTCTGTTGAGGTTATGTATAATACCAGAATGTGGGATGGGTATGAATTGCCAGTGAGCTATAGCTTGGCTGTGTGGACCTCCCTCCCTCACCTATAGCTTTGTTAACTGCCTTGAAGTCTACTAGGTGTAGGAGCCATGATCTGGTCTTTAGAGAACCTAGGTGGGTATGGTGCAGTGTTTGCAGGTTCATAATGTCTCTGTTAATTAGTTCCATAATGCTGTGCTCCATAGCCTTCCAGATAACATTTGTCTGGCTTATAGGGTGAGAGTTTCCAGGATCTGTTGTAGTTCTACCCTTAATCAATTTATGTTAACATTTGCATTGGGTGTGACGAGGGTGGACAGGATTAGGAATAAGTATATTAGAGGGTCAGCCCAGGTTTGAAGGTTAGTAGACCAAGCCAGATAGGTAGGATTAAGTTGGTTTGTACATGTGCTGAGGAGGGATGCAGAGTATATTGTGAAATAGATGCTAAGGATGAAGCCACCAGGTAACATGAAAAAGAAGAATGCCTAAGATGAGGTTTATGGCTGTGGTGAGAGAGGACATGCAGATGGATGGTGTGACAGAGCAAGATGCAGAGGGCAGGCAGAAATGGAAACAGATGATCTACTGTGGTGGCCCTAATGGCAGCATCTGAAAGGAGAAGAAGAAGACATTGTAGCTCAACCCTTGTGGACTGTAAACACCATTACCATGCGTCATTCCACAAGTATGTAACCTGTATAGAGGCTGCATCTGGACAGAGTGTTTAGGTGAGTAGTGACTTCATATGTCAGCTTGTGTATGACACAGGCAGAGACACTATCCAGTACCATTGCCACTGTGGTTTGGACTTTGGTAAAGAGATGTTTTAAATAGAGTGTCTGTGAATCATCAGGTTTTACATTCTTCAGGTCTGGAAATGTGGCCCTTGTGTAACAACAGGGTGGTGAAATCCGCATTCAAACTGTCTGACAAGAAATTGGTAATGTCAGTCAGATAAGTGTACTCTGTGACCATTTACATTAACTGTGACCCGATCTGAGATTTCCCCTGTAGATTATAAACAACACTAAAGAAAGCTTTAGTGTTGTCTTTGGAATCATTGCCATTTTGTATTTTGAAGCTTGCCTTGTATGTTTAATCAGGGCTTGTATTTTTCCAATGATACTGACCAGAGAGGTTATCCCTTCTTGGTATGTAACTCTTTTTTGGTACAACTTCACACCTTCTATAATATATTTAGTTTATGGCAGGGGTCCATGAGACTAATGCACTTTTACTGTATAAGTGAGAATTTCTTATGTTTGTGATAGCACGGTCCATGCAACCCTGTAGGTGAACAGTGTGCATTACTAAATGATTATGCAGCTGGGACAGTGTTAACCTTAGTAATGCAAACCAATGACAGCAACAACAGCATCACCTACAGCACAGTGTCAACCCGTGTCATACACACACATGAGTACTCAAGTTCCAAAATGTGTGTAGTACAATGCATACTGGCCACCAATAAAAACTATGGAGTGTTAACACTGGCCAATACAGGGCATGTCACCCTGCCCATGTGTCCAATATGCATGTACATGCAGACAGTGCACCTCCACCATGTTCACAAATGGACACCTGCAAACCTGTGTTGCACACACCCCACACTTACTGTCCACTGTATAACGCATGCTGACACAACTACACACATCAGCCAAGTGGCAAATGGGCAAACAAAACACAATTGGAATAAACACTGGTTAAAACAATACAGCATTGCTAATTACAGCTTTAATGCACCATGCCTGCTCAGCTACACCTTCAAGGATATCATTACACTTTACTGCTGACAACATGCTACACATCCAACCATTGCTATACTTTATTAAAGTCACCCTGTGCATCAGCACCATGTTAGCCTGCTCCTGCATCAATATTACAGATGACAGGAGGTGGCACAGGTTTCATCATATGCACAGGGTGTGTTGTTGGTTTGCCAGAGGCCTACACTGAGCCATACAATCGACACGTGTGTGAGTTTGTGTGTGAGGGCCATGAGTACTGTTATGGGCCAATATTGATGTAATGTGTGCGGGTATGTGTTTTCCCTAGGTTCCTGGTTTATGTGTGTGTGTGTGTCTGCATGCACACAGTTCCACCATGTGGCTGCCATATACAGGGATTTGTGAGACAGCTACAGACTGTACCTGGCAGGCTTTATAGATCACCATCTCTGGCCATGGATATGAAACCTGTGCCTGGCAGGGGTGCTACAGACAGTATCAGGTACTAATCCAGATTGGGTACTATCCAAAGAGGTTGACATATATCCACTGGATCCAGGTCCCTGCTGGGACTGGCCAGAGCCACATGCACGTGGTCTGCTAGGACGGTCTATGGACAGCATCCCCCAACATCGCTGGGGCTGGTACTGGTACTACAGGAGTAGCTGTGACTTGCTGGACATCCATGGTGACCTCCAGCTGGTGATGTTGCTGGCATACTTCCATTTTGACGTCTCAACCATCTTGCACTGTCCTGACACATGGACATGACATTGTGGAGGACATCCAATGTCTCACCCCAACGTCTATCAATGACCTCAGTGTAGTTACGTATGGCACCTGCTAGGTCACGGATACTGTCATTTACAGAGGTGTAATGAGCCCTCTGTGCCCATAGCTCCTGTCTGGTGTACCACTCCATTCGTGTCTGTGCCTCCATGACAGCCTGGAAAATGCGTGTGGTAGAAAGAGGTGTGGCACGTCTGCCAGGAGCATGATGACCAGCAGTGCTCTGATGAGAACCCCTGGGCATCTGCCTATGTGGTACTGTTCCAGACATCTGGCTATGGCTGCTGTGTCCTTATACATGTGCCATAGATACCACACTGTCCTGGCCAGTGCCAACCGTACACTGTCCCTCAGTTAAGGGCAATGGTGATGATGGATGTACAGGCAGTATGACTGTGTGCATGGATGGGGTGGAGACTTGTGCACTGTCAATTGGTGGCCCAACAACAGACCCTGACAAATCTGCCTGTGCCTCAACACACCTATCCTCATCATTACTGTCTGTCTCAGTGACATCAGGTTCCCTGCTGTACTGAACCAGCCCCACCTCGTCACTTGTGAGAGGAAAACAGGAAACACACTTTAAGACCTGAACATGACTTCAGACCACATGCACACATGCACACATGTGCACATGCACATATGCACACATGCATATATGCACACATGCGCACATGCACACATGCAGACATGCACACATGCGCACATACACACATGCACACATGCACACACGCACAACTACACTCCTCCCGAAAGCAGACACACACAACACAATCACAGAACATACACAATAGCAGGTGATGGTGGGGTACAGTATCACAAGCAAAACAGTTATATCACACATGTCAGCTTGCAGGACATGTGTTGCTCAACAGCATGCAATGCAAGTGTAGTCAGTCCTTGTTACTAACAGTATACATGGCATTGATGCATGTGTTTTATTAGGTGATGGCCCTCCCCATGGAACACAATGCATACATGGACACAACATTGCTGTGCAGGTATTCATAACCCTGTGATGTACTGTGCACCATAACTCACAGGTGTACATACCATTGCTGGATATGTATCTGTGTGTCAGATAGGTATCCAATGCTGATTACAGCCTCTGTGTCTTTAGCAAATAATTGTGGACACATTTTTAGCACATGCATGATGAGTATTCACACAACATCATCAGTGGTGCATGAATAATTGATGGAATATCATCCGGCTGCATACCCAATGTACGGTACTTATGGTGAGTGTAGATCATATTGTGGATATGCCAGTCTCATCCATGACATGGCATGCTAAAACACAACTGCATATTTAAACACTACACATACCCAATATGTGTCATATGACCTAGCCACTCAATAGCATCACAAGACATATATGTGTCAGTTGTGCAAATGGTGATTGGTATGCATACTGTTTAGAGGTGCATATGTGTGCACACACGCATTATTATGGTGTGTAGCAATGACAGCTATATGTAGTACTGTGGTTACAATAACTGGATGGGGTAAGTACCATAGGCCATCATCATGAAGCATCAGGTGGTCAGTCAAGGCTACAAATGTTTCACAAACCAGCACTAATCATGCTGTGCCAGAACTGTACTACCTTGGCTAAATTCACCATTTCACAACCAGTTGTTACGTGAGTTTGTAAGGAGGTCAATAAGGAGCATTCCCTGACATGAATGTGTAGTGTGTTGCAGAGTGTTTAAATGCCCCAGGATAGGCCTCTACCCCTCAGGTATATTATGTGTAATGTGTGGATGAAATTTTGGATATTGGACTGTGTCTTACAGAGGGTTTGTGAATCCTTTGGGTGTAGCATGTTAAAATTCTCTGTGTATAACATAGATGTGTATGTTATGTGCATGTTGAGTATCAACTGTGCCTATGCAATGGTCACTACAGTCTAGCCACATTTGTTTGAGATGGTCTGGGTATTGCATGTGTTTGAGGCAGCTAATCACATTAGTGAGATATGCGTGCTCTTACATCAAACATGCACAGCATGCATTATGGGTAAGTATGTTACATGTGTACATGGCCTACACCTTAACTATGACATGCACTTTTTATTTACAATAATAAATGTAGAACACACTCACCAGCATCTGTCCACTGCCTTGATGTCATCCCAGAGGGACCTACATAGATGAGACAGTTTGTCAGTGGCCACAACTGTGGCATTGCTACTGTGTGTTTGCAATCTTACAGTACAACATCAGTTTACATTCACAGGGCTACAGATTACGTTCCAAATGATCAGTATTGCACAACAACAGGCTCCACATCTCTGAACGACACACTCCACATCTCACATATGCATGATTTACCAATACAGATAACAGTAGTCTACAGATATGTCATGTTACCTGCATGCTTCAAGTGTGCTTGCTTGGTGGCTCCAACCTCCAGCATGGTGTATGTCTGCTGCTGTTGTTGTTGGGCAGGTGCCACCAGGCCATGAGCAACTCCTCCATTCTGGTGAGGGGGGATGGATATTAACACCACCTTTTGTTGCAAGCTGTTGTCTACGCACATCAGCGGCACACTTACGGACATGTCTGAGAAGATCACTGCAGTGGTGGCGTACCTGCTCATATGTCCGGTTATGCAGGCCTACCTCATTGAACCTGCAGACAACATCTTGCCACATTGCAGTATGCTCCTGCTGGTCCTGGCTGATTCGTGAGAACATGAGACGGTAGTGCTGAATCATACTGCTAGTAATGATATCATCTTCAGCACTACTGTATCTCGGGTTCCTGTGGTGGGCCATGATCCTGGAAGACATAAATACAGAAATATGTCTGAGCAAGTCATATGGCACATTTAACATTATACAGTACAGATATCACTGAACTGCCATATATAGCAATCTATAAGCTAACCGAGAGTGAAACACTGTAACTGTCACTTATGACTGATCACCCCACAACTGCTTGAAAGTGCCTTGCTCACTCTCTGTCTAATGAACCATGTTCTGCACAGCAACAAAATAAAATCACTATATAAGACTATACAAGAGTACCTGACACACTGTATGCAACACAATGCACCACCTAGCCACAGCAGATATACATCAAGCTGATGTGTAAAGAACTATATCATCCATCACAATCAGTGTAAGGTCCAGTAAATGTATTATTATTATACCACACAACTTGTTAATGCCAAACTTGTGGCCAAAATATGTGCACAATTGGGAATATAGGTCACATACTGCTGTAGTACACTATGAATGTTGCTAGATACTCAGTTATATGTATTACCACACATATGTCAAAGGACATGTTACAGACATACCCACACACACATCAGACATAACTACAGGACACAAAGGTATGACAACCCAGATAAGCTTTCAGTGTGTAGTATACAGTACTGTGTGTCAGTACTTACACAGCCTTAATCTTGAGAAATGTAATCTGTGATGAATATAGGGACCACACAAAACAGTGGATGCAAGCAATGTGGACATACACCATACTTTGCTGTACAGGTCCAGAGCTTCAATTAGTACTACAGTCATACCTCTCAACTGTCCCTGATTTTCAGGGACGTCCCTGATTTTTACTCAAATTTTGGCTCTGTCCCTCTTAATCCTTCCTAAAACTAGTGACTTTTGGAGGAAAGGTGGTGAATTACACTTAATGAATAATGACAATAATTAAGAGTTATAGACTTCTTTTACTTCAGAAAATGTATATTAATTCATATGCTCTGATTCTGTCAATGTTTCAAGTTAATAGCACTAATATTTTAAAACTGTCCTTGATTGTCATTGATTTTTTTGTGACTTGTCCCTGATTCTGTTGAAATTTGT
The DNA here is from genome assembly GCF_019279795.1 of Protopterus annectens. Taxonomy (NCBI): domain Eukaryota; kingdom Metazoa; phylum Chordata; order Ceratodontiformes; family Protopteridae; genus Protopterus; species Protopterus annectens. The sequence goes on along the minus strand of NC_056728.1, from coordinate 351,880,583 downwards.
CCCCAGTTGATTGAGAGGTCTGACTACAGTACACACAGGATTTGCATTCAACATCGGTACCAATCAATAATCATAGATGTAGTGCTTTAGCCTCCAATGACACACCCTAGTTAAAAACCAAGGGACTTAATCACACTGTATGCAATAGCGCTTGTTCTGCCTAGCAACAGAATACACAGCTTTTGCTAGGATCAAAGCAAGGACCCATAATACCATAACATAAACAGTTTCCCACTAAGCTACCCCACAGATACGTATCTTTGATGTATTCACAAACATATTGACCATCACAGTTAGTCAACAGTACAGAGAATCTATTGCAACAAGTAGATGTAGGTGTGTATGAGTATATATATATATATATATATATATATATATATATATATATATATATATATATATATATATATACATACACATCCATTTGTCTACATATACATATATATGTAGGCACATATACATTTCACCTTTCATAGTGAGAATATCAGTTATACAAAGGATGTAAGGTGTACAGTAATGTAATAAAATTGCACAGTCTTAGGATAAATGCATTGAAGGTGTTCACAGCCCAGATAGCTTTAGCAGACCTTACTGGCTTCAACATTGCAAACTGAACAAACCCACAGTGTTTAACCACCACATGTCATATACCAGCACTGTATGCTGTCTTGTTTGTCACACACTAAAACCTATATACAACTATGCACATACTAACCTTCACCAACATATATATCTCCCCCCTTCACAAACAGTTGCAATATGCCCCCTGCTCTATGCACATATACAGATGTGAATATATATGATACATATATATTTCTCCGTATGTGTGTGGCATACACACACAAGGTCCACACTGTTGTAAGTCCCTGGACCTCAAAGCTGAATTGTTGGGCCTTGCTGCAACACAAACAGGTGACACATATGAACACAGACTAACATTAGGGGGGTATATATGGCAGCAGATGTTAGATAAGCATACTAGACTGCTACAGCAGTTGCCAATGCTAAGCTACACTTTAATATGACTATCATGCATGCGTTGTTCTGTCACACCCATGTTTATATAATGTCAGCGCTAATCCCCCCTACAGCCATTGGCCATACTACTGTACAGAGCACAGATAACATGGATCAGATCTTTGACATTTAATGCTGAGCTACACATTTCACAGGTATGTCCCACTGCCCACAGGTACACACAGTATTGTCCATAGCAGTAGTTAAGCAGAACATCTGTGCATAAAGAAGTACTGCTGCCACATATGAATGTTTCACATTATGTAGACTATTCTTCAATAACATCTACTACATGCCAGTAAATACATATGTGTCACATACCTTTCCTTTGTATGATTTGGTAATATTTCTTTTTCCTTTTCTTTGTCTCTCTCTCTCTCTCTCTCTCTCTCTCTCTCTCTCTCTCTCTGTCAGTCTCTGCAATAGAGTGATTGAGTTTGTTGGCAGAGATTGCAGCCTGCTTTTGTAGGAATTTGCACATGAGCATGTGATGGCCTCTGCACCAATTAGTGGCCACCATTTGTTAATTGCATGCAGCCTGCTGTGTAGTAATTGCAGTAATCACTGTCATAGCAACCCAGTACTATAAATTGCTGACTCATATAGGCGTGGCCCTTTCAGCTTTCCAAAATGGAGATCATCCTTGTTTGGTGTGGACGTCATTGTTTAAGACAGAAAGTTGGTACAGTTCTTATATCAGAAGCCAGGGGTGTAGCCAGAGATTTACATTTTGTACTCAGACCTAATGTTGCTGCTTCCAGTACCCACTTGTCAGTGTAGAAATGTGCTCACCCCTCAAAATGCTACCCCAGGATACATGGAAAGATGTACTTTCTTTTCAACTGTTACAATTAACTGCCATGCAAAGCTAGTTATGGACATGTATTCCTTTGGCACAAGAATTGTTTGTGAACTGCTATACTGTGAATATTCATTTACTCAGTTCTAAACAGTTTGTGTTTTTTTAGTGTTGACATTAGCACAAGCTGCTCAGAAAAACTGGACACATTTCAGTACTGTGAGTATGCTTACCTACATCCTTGGTAGACCCTGCACACACAGGTATATTCTACATTTGGGTAGGGTTGCAGAGGTACAGAGAGCGTAAGTAGTATTGTGTGGATTTTATCTTGCTGGACTTACAGGGTTGCTGTGTACATGTTAGTTTATCAAGGCAAGTAGTCTGTCTGCATAACTCCCAACTGTGGACCCATCCACATGACAGCCAGATAATAGCCTGTTATTTTTTGTCTGTGTACCACACAGGTCTTTTCAGCAATAGAGCAATGGCAATCTTACAGTTGGTTGCTACCAGTACATTGCTACATCCATTTGTATTTCAGTGTTGTATTCCTACATAAGGTTATGTTTCCAAAACTCTTTCCAAAGCTATTTGCACAGTGTGCAACAGCAGAAAGGCTGACATGCCTCTGTGTTTCTGCCTCTGCCAGACCTCTCAACCAATCAGGTACATATTTGAACAGACTCAGGGAAAAGTCAAGAAAAAGTCAGCAACAATCAGGGACACCTTTAAAATATTAGTGCCATTAAGTTGAAACATTGAGAGAATCAGAGCATATGAATGAATACACCTTTTCTGAAGTAAAAGAAGTGTCTAACTCTTAATTATTGTCATTATTCATTAAGTGTAATTCAACACCTTTCTGGCCAAAGTCAGTAGTTTTAGGAGGGATTCAGAGGGACAGAGCTAAAATTTGTGTCAAAATCAGGTACATCCCTGAAAATTAGGGACAGTTGGGAGGTATGGCCTCTGCCCTAAACAGATATGCCAGTGTTTGTCCTGCTGTGATACTGTGTGGGGCTATAAAGTGATGGTGTAACATTATTTCCTGCTAGAATGACTGATTCTCTTATCACAGTCATGTAATGTAATCCCACAACAACTGTTGGTCAACATCCACAGAACAAGTTGTGTGGTATGGTATTCCTAATCTTCCTTTACATTCACTCATTCTGATGCATGATATAATTATTTACGCACCGACTTGATGTATATCTACCTTGGCTTAGTGGTACTTCATGTTGTGTAGTGTGTGCAAGGTCCGGGGTTTGAGACTTACAGAGATGTTTTATTTTGCTCCTGAGCAGAACAAGGGCCCTCACATACAGAGTAACTAAGGCACTTTTAAGCAATTGTAAGTGGGTTTGCGCAGATTTGCGCATTGCTGCACATTGCTTAGCCAAGCACAAACAAGCTCAAACCTGTGCAAACCTGCTAACTATTGCTTAATAGTGCTTACTCCCACTCACCCCCGCGTTAATTTCTTTGAAAGAAAAGAAAAATGGGGAGATAGGAAAGTGGTGAAAAAGGGGCACAAAGAGGGAAAGACAGTATGGAAAATAGCTCGTGATGTGCAGGACAGGTGTAGGGAAGGTCCATAGCTGCCCATTTCTTCAACAGCAACAGTTGTGCATATACAATAAATTTGGAGGTAGATGTGAACCCTTCAACCCCTGAGAGAGGGGTGAGTTCAACAAAGTATGTTGTAATGCCAATTAAATAACATTTCATGTGTCCAGTGGACATGTGTGCAAAATGGGCAGCTATGTATGGGGTGTAATTTTTTTGGGAGCAGATTGCCCTTTTTTTTTTCAGGTGAGAGTGGAATGTGGGGTAGGGGAAGTAGGTATATTTGGGGAGGTAGGTTGGGGGGGTAAACAGACAAGACAAACATGATGCATAAAGGGGAGGTATATGACACATGTGGTGGGTGAACACCTTTGATGGGGAGGGATGTTTGGAAATCGCAAGCCCATGAGCCCCCAGATGGAAACAGTGGGATTGAGGTCCCCACCCATGGACAGTCACCACTGCACCTTCACGGCCCAGAGGGTAGCTGTGCTGGGGTCTGTGTAGGAAGGGCAGGCTGACCCGGGAGTTGCACCACTTGGGACTCAAGCTGGCGTAGAGGTTCTGCAACAGAACATTCAATCTCTCTAAGCACCACAGCCTGGACTATTCTAAGGGTGATAGGTGCCCCTCCACCCACGCTTGCATGAGGGGGCCGAGCCCCATCCCCTGCAACACTTCCACCCAAAGGTGGCACAGGGCCAACAGAGGAGAAGGTCCCAGGCTGGGCACCAGATCTGCTGGTGCCAGGTGCCATGGCCAGCTGAGGTGGGAGAGGTTGGGTCCGCTGGGACTGGCCTTCCCATACAAACTATGTTTTGGAGAGTTTTATAAAGATATGGGTTAGTAACAGTCAGCAGCATTCCCAATTAGTTATAACAGCATGCAGAAGTATTCCCATTAACCCAACACACCAGATTTTCAACAGTTGAAAAGCAAGCATAACACATGCATATATAGAACAATAGTGGACATTACAACAGCATGCAGGTTGAATTGATGGCAACAGGTCACCAATATTGTGGTATTTTAACAGGACACATGCATATAAATTAAAGCAAATATTTATAAACCAATAGGACATATGTCCCAACAAATGTTTTGAGATTAGACATACCGATTGAGGTGTGGAATTGCATTTTTTATGCACATACAGTAGGGTGGGAAATGATAGCTCAGTTAACAACTTATATATCCTAGTTTTCACTACATTCCTATTAACTGCAGTTATATGTCCCTTACATGTATTATTACACTACCCAATGTCCTTATATTGTGCAATTGGATTTTGCTTGATCATTATATACATGAGCTGTATCTTACATACAAACTGTCCAAGATGCAGATATTACTGCAACATATTTTGAGAGTTGCTCACATACACTACTGCTAAAATGGTACACTGATAGATCTACTTTCATATAATTATCTAGATATGTTCAGGTGAAAGTATCAGTTATATGTTAACACCTCCCTACATTTCTGGCAGCACACTGACATTTCTGGGGAACACAATACCAAGCTACTCATGTGCCAGATTAACCTGTACATGCTGGCTATGAACCAACAGTTGAGGGCTGTACATATGCATACAAGCTACTGGCATTCCCTTCATCCACGTTATATGGGCCTACCCAAGTGTGGGTTTACACTGCTTAATACAACACTACTATTTGTTGAATGCAACAGTACAACAACATATCAAAGAAAATGACACAGATGCACTCCATGAATCATACATTTATTAAAGGATTATTACACCTTTATTTATTGGGTTAAAAGACTTTTTTTGAAGGGTCTCTCATTTATTTTATATAACAGTGCATGCAGAATAATTACTAACCTGCCTCATGATGCAGCCTTTGCTGCCTATCTTCATGGGCTTGCTGGTTCATAGCCCGGACACCTGCAGCTGTGAAGTAAATGCAGTGATATTGAGACATACCTATTCATAGTATAGATAAGCATAGCAATTCTTAACTACTTAATACAATGGATACTTACTCAGTACTGGGGCATTAGGTATTGTACGGGATTCCTGGATCCACTGGTCCAGTTGATCCTCCCTACGTTGCTTCAAGACAGAATAATGGTGCCTGACCTGCTCACCAGTCCGAGGAACACCAGTGGCACTGGTGAGATCATGGGCAAGACTGTTCCAAGCCTCCATTTTATATTGGATACCCTGGTACTGGCCTCGCAGGAGTCTTTCCTCATGATTCTGGACAAGGAGCCAAATCATTACTTTGGACTACTGGATGCCCCAGCGTTGTGCTCTAAATCGAGTGCCTTCTCCAACAACAGCCACGCTGACTGCAGAAGGAAGCTAGAATCAGTTATAGCAAGTATTCCTGCCTGTGGAGCTTAAATATGCCTCATTTCCTGCACTTATTTGTGATTGGCCAGTTTTGGAAAAATTCAGCTGTAGACATGCCTGGTTAGCTGATGTTGGCAATGTTTAAAATTCCTTTGATAGATATGTGTCTGTTGAAAGTGCATGTTTGTGAAATGCTGTCATGGCTTAGCAGTTAAGTACTGTGACTATAGTGCACAGTATCCTGAGTTCGAGCCCTGTCACTGCTTTTTATTTTCCTGCTGGGCAGACCTGACTGGTTAAGGTACAGTAAAGGAGGTGTGAGCGTGTTTAGCCGACTTTGCTCAACTTTGCCCAACTTTGCCCAACATTGCTCAACATTGCTCAGTGTTGCTCTACGTTGCTCAACGTTGCTTGACGTTGCCCGACATTGCCCGATGTTGCGCTGGTTAGCACGGTGCGCAGCTACGCGCAAATACATTGCATTTGCTCTGGTTAGCGCGGTACGCAGCTATGCGCAATTGTATTTAAATATGCTCAATAATGGTAAAATGTGCTTAGCAGTGCTTTATATTGCTTAAAATAGGGTACTCATGCCTCAGAATGCATAACCATTTCACCTTCATATATATATAATTCGTTCACTACTACATTTAACATTTCAATGCTTTTTACAAAACTTATACATAAAAAAATGTCAGGAAATATTTTTGTATATAGATTTCCCACAGAAAATGGAACGTACAGTAGTAGGACTCGAACCAGGAATGCCTCCTCTTTGTGCAAAGGCTCTAACCACTACGCTCTTGCTATTTTGCTTAATTTGCATATATTTTTCTTATTATCCTCTTCTGGTGTCTAAGCCGCTAACTGTAGCTAAGCAATGGGCAAACCCGCGCAAACCCACGCAAATACGGGCAGCTATATTGGAAGAAAAAAAATCGTTTTTATTTTTAATTTCATCAGTTGTTTAACATATGGGGGTGTGTAGTGTTACATTGTACACATGTGAGCGGACTCGCTCGTGTAACTCGAAATTTCAGCGTTTCTTCATTGCAGGGGCATTGATTTTTGGACTGCTCGGCAGTCCGATACGCCCCCTACACTCGTCCATGCTCCATGTAAGCTTTAGAGTTGAGGCAGTGCACCCTGATTAATATGCATGGTGCGCTGCCATCATACTCTTACACTGGCACTTCCATCTAAGACTAATCTAGTCTTACACAGAAGATTAGTAAATCCTGGGGAAAGTCTTTAATTCTGCCATCTTTGGTGTATAAGAATAAATTGATTAAAGATATGTCAGTACTATTGTGTGAAATAATAGACATTTCCCCAGATTCAGGAACAGTCCGTGCAAGAGTAATCTATTCTTGCATGGACTGTTCTGTGTACATATTAATGAGGACACGCTGCTGTATTCCTACATGTACACAATCCATGTACGATGCAGGGGGCATGTATAAGTGCTGCATGGACACTTAAACATGCCCCCTGCACTTAAACAAGGAAGAAGCATAATCTTAGAGCCTGGCTCTAATATTATGCATTATTTCAGTGTCAGTGGACACTGAAATGTAAAAGTGAGCATGTCAGTGTCCGCGGACACTGAAATAAGAAAAAAAATGTAAGCACACAGGCACAAGTAAGTTGCCTGCACAGTAAATCACTGTCCCCAGAATGGCCAGATCCCTGTCCCAAATTCCTGCAACCTACAGAGAAATATATGTTGTAAATGAAATATGTTATTATAATTTTTTTTTTCTAAAGACAAAAAAGAGTTTAAGCAAAGCCGGTTTGCTAGCCTTGGTATTTTGCTCAGCCCAACATAAATGCTGTATGAGAATCAAATAGAATTATGAAGGAAAATTCTTCATTGTTGATGTAGTGTACTGGTAGAACTCTACATACATATATATGCATGGAGATGCATATTTATGGAGAAATATATAAATAATATAAATACAGATATACATATTACATATATACATATCTACATATAAATAATGATATATAATGTTAAATAAATAACAATATATATATATATATATATATATATATATATATATATATATATATATATATATGTGTGTGTGTATAAATATATACATATATACAGATATATATAAAAAAAAATATATATATATATATATATATATATATATATATATATATATATATATATATATATATATATGGGTTACCTTTAGTTAATCGACAGCCCACTCCATCAAAACCAACTTCACCGACACGGCAGAACATCGACAATGGGACAGCCAACGTTTCCCACACAGTAAGTAACCGTTTGGCCATCAACCTGATTTTTGCCCCTTACTCCCACGGTAGTGCATTCCCGGAGTTAGAATATTTATGAAGGGGGTGTGGGGGGTTTGTTTTGGTTTGTCCACAATGAGAAAACGCAACTCCATCTGATCTACTCTGTACTTCTGCATCAACACTTTCAGAGCAAAGATTGCATCTGTACTGCTCTTTCCTGGCATTAAACCACACTGCTGATCAGTATTCCTCACCTCCCTTCTTAACATAGCTTCCAGTACTCTGTCCCGACCTTAATGGTGTGAGTGATCAATGTCACCCGTCCACATACACATGCACCATAGGTAGAGACAAAGTGCTGCAGACAGCTTTAGGGCAAACATCACAACCATGGCTCACCATCACTGTAGGTGGATATGCACACCCCTCTAGTCAGCAGGGAGTAGGTGCATGCTACCTCATACAAGTCAAGAAAACAACTCCACATGGGACCTGAGAACATACCTGTCTGTAAACACACCCATGAGAATGATGGCCATTTGTGAAGTACAAACATGGCAGCACTATCACACATTTACACACTCTTGCAACATGTCATGTGACCTATAACCTATACAACTCATTTGTAAGATAAACAACTCTGTTATGGGAACAAGTCTGACACATAACAAATGTTAAAGACACTACATGTATATGTGTACACAGTCTGAAAATAATACTGTGTTGCAGCAAATGTAGATATTAGTACAGATGTATGTGTTGTTGGGTACACACCTGCTGTCAACTACTGACACTCTGGCATTAACAGCAAATATCGCTCTGTTCTCCAATCAGGATTATCCTACATGCACTCTGTTGCCTGCTACACCAACAGACATACTTTGCATACAGCTTGCAAAGCAGCAAAGGGATCTCCTTTGTGGAAGGGGTCAGGGCAGAATAGGGTTTAAACATATTCCAACATCAGTGCATATACCATGTAACACAGTGCAGACACTCATCAAATGGAGGTGGACATATGGGCCAGCAGTGATATTGCATAGGACTGGACAGCCCTCCAAATGTGTGGAAAAGACAGGACCCACGGTGGTCATGGAGGGTGCCAGGAGTCCTACTGAAACACTACAGGAGTTGCAGGAATCAGAGGCATGCATGTACCAGTTGTGTACTACATATGAGTACAATCTCACATATTCTCCACATGTCTGGCCTATGGTGTAGGCTTGGAAGATGGAAGGCATCTACACACTGAAAAATAGCCAGGTCTGGCTGATGTCTCAGGTAAATACTGCAGGTCCCCCATTACCATGTGATGAGATGTGTTATGGTCTAATGACACTAGGTTGGACATTTTGTCCACTATACCAACAGTTTTGTTTGGCAGATGAATGACAATGTGCATCAGCAGGGGAACGCCATCCCCATGCTGAAGCATGTTGATGGCAGTGTTCTGCTTTGTGGTTGCTATTCATGAGCTGGATGTGTGCCTGTGAGCAAGGTGGAGGGGATTAGGAACAGTTCAACATACCAGTAATTTCTGATACTCAGTCATCATGTTTTCGCTAGAAAGCTGTGGATGGAGATCACTTCATTTCCACACAACACTGACCCATACCATACATCAACATCCATGAAAGAATGTCCTCCGCATTGGACAATTAAAGTATTGGAGTGGCCCAGCCACAGTGTACACATATATACTTTACAGGATCTGTGTGGTGCCCTGAAGAGACATTTGCAGATGTCATGCCATTGCAATCCAACAGAGTCTGATGCCTTCTACAAGGGCGAGTGTACACATATTGCAAAGTGCAGTGTGCTATGCACAGACACACCTTCCCAACCACACTGACTGCTGTTAGGAAATGAGAATGTGTTGTAACATTGTATTATCCTAAGGGTGTGTACAGTCATGCAACCAGCCTACTGTACTTATTGCAACTCCAACATGTTCCCCTACCCAATGTGTGTGTTCTGCAACTGGATTTCACAGGTCATAGGTCACAGAAAATTTGGGTGATGTTATCACAGAATTTCTGTGCATTCATGTTATATATGGGACATAGCTGGCATATACACATGGTTTTGTACACATAATATCCACTGTAAGCTTCAGAAGTTGCAAGTGTACACAGTTATGTTGTGACATATATGAACTTCAGATATGGAGGTGTGAGACTCTACATGTGTCACTACATAGTGACAGCAAAACCCATATCAGCAGAGTAAGGTTACAGACAACTGCAGGATTTATGAAAGACAGATCAGACATCTGGCCCACACATGTAGACTTTCAGTGACAATCTGGACAGTTGGGAGGTATGTCCTGTAAGAGGTGGCACTGTGCTATACAGGTGAACAGCAATTATGTGTACCTGTCTGCAGTGAGTGCTACTACAATGCCATTCACCTTCTAACAATACTCACATATCACAGAGGTGTACAGAAGTTGTAACAAAAAGTGTAAAGGGCTGCAGTGCATGCTGTTTATAGCATGTCCAGAATATGAAGTTGTCTGACTGTGTTGTGAATGTCAGCATTTGCCTAGTGTGAGGTCTGTGTGATGTGTGTCTGCCAATTCACGTGTGTGTGTGTGTGTGTGTGTGTGTGTGTGTGTGTGTGTGTGTGTGTGTGTGTGTGTGTGTGTATCAGGAAATGGTATAGTGCAGGTATTATGTTACATATGTTTTTCTTTTCCACACAGGTGGTCATGGTGGTTGCAGTCCCTCCCGCTCAGTATCTAATGACAGTGTGTCCACAGACCCCGCCAGTTATGATGCTGATATACAGGCACAGGCGGTGTTGTCAGGGGCTGAATCTGTGCCATCGGTTGGCATCCCTCACTCATACACACTGTCACCACACACAGCCACAATACCCACACATGCCCCATCCCTAGTGCCCACAGATGATGGACAGTTGTCAGGTGGTGGCATAGAACAGGCTAGTGTGGAGACTATGGCAGGTGTGAGTGTACACATTGGACATAGCCAGAGTGCTGGCGAGGTCCCACACAGGCAGATGGACAAGAGTGCTCACAGAAAGACTGCTGCTCATCGAGCAACTGTTGTACGTGCTGGTGTCACCAGACAGATGTTCAAGGTTGCGGTGGATGCACAGGCATGTAGTGAACGCAACACCAGACAGATACTCAGGTTGTTGGATGCAGGTATTCCTGGTTTACATGGCAACATCCATGACCTTGTTGAGGCCACACGCCAACAAACTGAGGTCATGGATAGATGGTGGGGTGAAACCTTTTCAATCCTCAACCGTGTCACGTCTGTGCTAGACTGTGTGGTGGAAGATTGGTGTTGGCCATGTGAACATAGGTCCACAGTAACATCAGCTGAGAGTCTATGGAGCCATGCACCTTCACACTCCCATAGTGGCAGTGACACCAGCACCACTGAGGGGGGGGGGGTTGCTGTCCACAGCACACCGAAGCAGGCCATGGGGATGTGGTCCTGGTCGGTCCCATCAGAGATGGGGATCCAGCTGACATCATTCACCATCAGGGAGCAGTACTGATTCTTACACCAAGACATCCAGTTTAATGTAGTATACTGCTACATAAACATGACTTGTTCCACATACATGAAATGCATGGGACATAACCCAGTACCTATTACAACACCTAATGTTGTGACAGCCTTTATGGATAGTGAGATAACCCACCAGGAATAGTGATTGCATTTATGTATTGATCCTACAAGCCTGGACAAATGACAGGGTAACACACATTGTATCACCATGAGGTTTCCATCATGTATGATATCTGATGCTAGCATGTGTGTGAGTACAGTAACTGTGACCTACTTGCCATCAATATCACTTGCATGGCCATTGTTGGAGGACACAGACCACATATGGGTTGCCAACTACCAAATATTGTGTAGACATCTGTACAGATGACTGAAATTGCCTGTGCAATGGTGTAACATGGTCAATAGGAGGCAGATGTGAGTAAGATGCTAAATAAAGTAATGCCATCAGGTGGTGGCGAAAAGCATGGATGGGATGCACATAAGAATGGTATACCCACAGAGGATATGATTCCAAGCACAACACACACACACACACACACACACACACACACACACACACACACACACACACACACACACACACTTGCCAGTGCTGGGATCAGAACTCCTATCTATTTGTACTACAGTATTACGCAGTTACTGCATGCACCACGGAGCTTGCTGGGTTACTCACCGCCTGAGGTAGCTTCTAAACTGAGTGTCATCACACAACCTTGTAAAGTGGGGAAATGGATACCATACTGCCCTCCACAGGCATCAGAAGTTTATTTTCAAAACACCTACGCAGGAGATATGCTTTTGCTTCTGACACACAACACACACACACACACACACACACACACACACACACACACACACACACACACACACGTCAGTGCTGGGATTAGAACTCCTATCTATCTAGTTACTTGTACTACAGTATTACACAGTTATTATACACACCACAGAGATTGCTGGGCTACTCACAATCTGAGGCAGCTTCTAAACTGAGTGTCATCACACAGCCTTGTAAAGTGTAGAAATTTTTACCATACTGCCCTCCACAGGCCTCAAAAGTTTATTTTCAAAACACCTATGCAGGAGATATGCTTTTGTCTCTCTCTCTCTCTCTCTCACACTCACACTAGTCAGTGCTGGGATTATAACTCCTACCTATCTAGTTATTTCTACTACAGTATTATGCATTTATTAGACCCGCCACACGGCTTACTGGATTACTGAGGGACTGAATTGACTTCTAAGGTTAGTGTCATCAGATGGCACTGTAAAGTTTGGCAATGGTCAGTGTTGTTCTGTCAGCCAAGCTTTCAAGAAACTTGTTACCTGCAAACACACACACAACAGTAGATGATGTCAGATTGCTTAGGCAATGGGACTTACCTTCATAGTGGGACATGGCAGTAGTAACACAAGGTGTGCAATTGTCTGCAGCAGGATGACATTCTATGCCTTTCAGTGTATCTGCATCTGTCTATGACTGTGTGTGTGTGTGTGTGTGTGTGTGTGTGTGTGTGTGTGTGTGTGTGCGTGTGTGCGTGTGTGCGTGTGTGCGTGTGTGTGTTTGTATCCCACTCTCTCTCTCTCTCTCACTGTTTCTCTCTCTCTCCCTTCACCTGTCTCTGCCACTGTGTGATTGATATATCTGTATGTGTTGCTCTTACATATGCATATGTATCACACTCACCAGTTGCAGACCTATGAGATATGGGCCACCTACAGGTAGCTGACGTTATGGCTGTGTGATAAGGGTTGGGAGAGACAGGTCAGCTGTACATAACTGTCTGTGTGTAGTGACATATAGGCATAATACAGTTGTGGAACATGATCTTGGTTTACACATGGTGATTATCTAAGTGTAGGAGTATGCCCAGTATGACCCTGCATAGTGAGAGTACACATGAGCTGTAATTCTCTAACTGTGGGAACATGACCAGTATGACCCTGCACATAACTTTCAACTGTGCAGATTTTCAACAAATGTCCAGAATGTGGCCTCATATTTTTGATCCATTTCTCATAAAATTGGGGTTTTCTGGGAAATAACGTTAAATCACTAAAGGTTGACATTCAAATATAATGACACACATTTGAGTTTCAGTCTTCATATCCTTCAGAAAATTCATGCTAATGCAAAACCTGCTATTCTATCAACTTTCTACATTTATAAGATAATTAATTCAATACTGTCTCTATTTCTGGGCCTTTGTCCCACTTTTATTTATGGCTTTCTCCAGATGTCTTGCTCTTAGAGGTTGAGAGGTATGACCCTCCATAGTGAGTGTTCACATGGGCTGTGATTTTTTTAAGTGTAGAAGCATGCCTACTATGACCCTCCATAGTGTTGTTGGACTCCATTCCACAGATACTTGTAGTCCAGTCCAGGATTTTGTGTGCTACAACCATACCGCCCAGATGTAAACAGAACTGCTCTACAGGTACTGGGTTTGTTTTATCAGACATGTTTTCTGATATATGTGAGGTCTCACTCTACAATGTATTCTGTCATTCCCTACTGACAGATATCCTGAAATCATCAGAATGCTTTACCAGAGGAATACAAGATGTATTATGCACAAAACAATATTATGAGCCACACTATGCACATTCTTGCCCATTAAGGCCTGTTTACAAGTGTTGTTACTGCTACTTGACTGCTGCAGCTTTATAAACAGTCCAACAAGTTGGTACTGTACTGGCTAGGTGTCCCCTGCTTGTGTGTTATTCTTCCTACCCGACAGGTGATATCCTGCTGTAGGCATACCTCTGAACATTATATTTCTGGTCAGATGGTCCAGAGCCTTGTCCAGCACTTTCATGCAGTCTACATAGACTGGTGTTATTATGGCAAGTTAGTTGCATGTACTTGAAGACTGACATTACAACCTAAGGACAGACATTACTGTATCAGAGTTCCTCACCTGCAGAAAAGTCTTGGGAATGCAAGACACCTTACCCTACCAGCTTCCTCAGTATGTATGGCAGTATTCAGTACAGATGCCTATCATCTTGCAGTTGTCCCACTTTCTCTTATGACCTTGTCCAGATGTGTTGCTGTCACAGGTTTGTGGGTATGTGTGTGGGTACTGAGTACAGTCTACTGTACAGAAATGTCCATCATATGTGTAGTATAAGCAGGATAGCAATGTAACCTACAGTATCAGTGGCAGAGTAGTGAAGAGCAATCTGATGAGCTCTGACACACACACTTCTGTGTGGGTTAATAGGTCGTTATGATATTAGTAGCATATGGGCCTTGAGGTCCTTATCACCCACACAGATGAGGGTGTAGGCCATGTTACAACATGTCAGCACACAGAGCCCCTGTCCAGCAGAGACACAGAGGGATCAGAGGACTTTAGTGTGTGCTCCCCATGCACATCTACAGGCAGCACATCAGTAGGGGTATTCAGGCAATTGTGTTGTCATGGCACAGGTTATCATGTTGATTGTGACAGCCCTTGCAATGTGTGCTATAGTGTTGTTTCCCTGCAGACATATATGTTACTACTTTTGTATGGGGGGGCACCTCTAAACTGTGCACATTTGCAGAAACTGTGCTGATATTTGCTTAACATTTTGTTTCCATTTCCCATAATATTCTGCCCTGTATTGTAGACTGCAGGCATATCAGTACAGAGAATGAGGTCAGACTGTGTTGGCATACATGTAAGTTTCAGACTTCTTGCCCTTCAGAGCCTTACTGCGACTGCATAACCTGCTGTGATATCACTGTATAACTCTGTATGGGTGTGTGTCATTATTGTTGTCATTTTGTGAGCCAAGGTTGTACCAGACATTTGTTTATGGTTTTCTACAGCTAAGTTGCTGTGTGGGTCTGTGTGGGCTGAGTATGGCACCCCCACAGTGCCACCCATGCCTGTCACATCTGCCTCCCCAGTTACCTGCCCCCTCGCATATACTGCTGTGGTATTAGTCTTCTTGGGTACTACTGGATAGTGTGGTGATGGAAGTGTTGGCCACACACTTCCTGGTGTCCTATATAGTTGTCACTTGTATGCTGCTATCCCAGTAGGCCACCACAGTCCCTTGCATGCTGTGATGCTCATGCCCTGGCCCAACAACTAAGGAGCCTCAATCCTCACTACTAACACAAGAGAGGGCACCTCATATATGAGGAAGGGATAACAAATACACACAGTAAAGTAAAATTTCCCTTAAGAGCACACAGAGATCACAGTCCGTCCGGGACTGGTTGCTCCATTGCTCCCCAGGTCCCCAATAAGACTCCCCACTGGCACAGCTATAGGGTCCAGATATCAGCCAGCTGAGCAAGCTAAAATCTCCAGCACCCTCTCTGTCCAACCAGTACTTCATGTCCCTGCCCAAGTAGCTGACACACACACACTTTGAGATAAGAGTTTATACAACCACACAGACACTTCTGGGGAAGGCTGGCACAGGTTCTCCAGCTGATCCCCTTTTACCCAGACTATATGGTAGTACCACTTGCTACCACCCAGCTAATAATTATCAGATACTCAAAGGCCCTTAAAAGGGTATCCAATTATTACTGTGCAATATTATTATCCAATTGGTAGTGTGACTAATAAGTCAAAGCTTATTTAGAATGACTTGGACAGCAAACTCTATAAATATGCAATGTACTCTAGAGCTTAAATTATCTCTACACAAACCAGCCACAGTTAAAAGGTTTTAAAATATGTAATAATAAATAATTAAAACCACAAGACAATACTTTCTACTACACAGTGCTAATCAAGAGTTCAGAGATCACACAGAAATACTTAAAATAATTTGGTAGTACAGTTCTGCCATCACAGAAAAACACTTAGTCCAATCTTTCTAGCTTCTAGCTATCCCTAAAAGAAAACACAAGTCTAAGATAACTTACATAAGAAAACAGGCAGAGTGCTGCGAGTTGGATGATCAAGACAAAAAATGCTCAATAATCTCTGGTTCTCTCTGTTTAAATTGCAATTGCAGTTCTGATAAACATTAAATCATTCTGTTACACTTTCCTGGAGTTCCCAGGCTGCACATTAACTGCATTTACATTCTTAACATCTCCCTTTTATTATCTTGCAGCTGGTCAGGAACAGAGCAATAACAATACATTTGCATGTTTAAATCTAGCAATTTAACTCTTGGTTAAAACAATAGAAATACTTTCTTCATCTAGACTTTTCGGCACCACTGCCTACTTCAAAGGGTCACAACATGCTTTACTTTGGTCAGTAGAGTGCACCGTTGTCACATTTATTTCCAGTTCCACATGTAACAGTATTTCTTTACATATAAGATAAGAAGCCTGTAGTTTACATTCATATTTACAAATGAAAGAATTATCTGCACAATTCTATCTGGCTAGGCTGGCATTCTTCACCCTTCTCTACCAGTCTTCACATTTCTCCCCCCAGAGAACTCAAGCTAGTTTTTCAAGTGACCCTTGAGAAATGCCGCTTGAGAGAGTCAGGTCTATCTGAGTATACCTACCCCATTCCGTGTTTTAAGAGCCCATCTGCATTGGCATTGCTACTCCCATTGTGGTGCTGTACTGATACATCATATGCTTGCATCCCCATGCTCCATCTTTGCAACTTGGCATTGTGCTGGCTGGCTCTCTTTAATCATGTTAGGGGGTTGTGATCTGTCATAACAGTGAATTTCCTTCCATACAGATAAGGCTGGAGTTTCTGCAGTGCCCACAATATAGCTAGACATTCCTTCTCTACAGCTGCATAGCATCCCTCCCTGGGTTGGAGCCTATGACTGAGATAAACCACTGGGTGCTCTTCCCCCTCTGAAGAAATCTGGCTAAGTACAGCCCCCACCCCATGGTTTGAAGCATCCACCTACACAACAAATTATTTGCTGTAATCTGGACTGGCTAACACAGGGGGTCCTCCCAAAGCTTCTTTAAGCTTCTGGAATGCCTGCTCACATTCTGGGGTCCACACTACCTTATCTGGCCTGTTCTTCCTTGTCAGGTCTGTGAGGGGAGCAGCTATGGCACTATAACTGGGGACAAACTTTCTGTAGTACCCTACTGACCCTAAAAATGTCCACACCTGCTTTTTAGTAACAGTTCCAGGCTATGTTTGAATGGCTTCCACTTTGGCAGGTTCTGGTCTTATCTTACCACTCCCCAATCTAAGTTTTAGGTAGGAGACCTCCACCATACCCACCTGACATTTGCTCAGCTTAATGGTCAACCCTGCCCTCTGTAGTCTGCCAAGCACCTCCCTGACATGCTGAAGGTGCTCTGGCCAGGAATGGCTGTAGATGGCAATATCATCTAGGTAAGCAAGGGCAAACCCTCCTGCTCCTGCTAGGATATGATCTACTAGCTTCTGGAATGTCGCTGGGGCATTCTTAATCCCAAAGGGCATTTTTGTGAACTCATACAAGCCAAAAGGAGTCACAAAGGCTGACTTCTCCCTAGCACTGGGAGTCAAGGGCACCTGCCAGTAACCCTTGGTAAGATCAATGATTGTAAGATACTTAGCCCCACCCAACTGCTCTAGGGCCTCATCTGTCCTAGGCATGGGGTAAGCATCCGACTCTGTGTGGCTATTTAATTTCCTGTCGTCCACACAGAACCTGGTGCTGTCATCCTTCTTTGGCACCAGCACCACTGGGAGGACCAGGGACTGTTGGACTCTTGAATCACCCCTAGTTCCAACATCTCCTGTGTCTCCTCCCTCAGAGTTTGTCTGACTCTCTCAGTCACCCTATAAGGGCCCTGCCTAATAGGCCTTTGGGGTCCTGTATCTACTTGGTGCTGCACTAGGTGGGTGCACCCTGGTTTCCCAGTGAACATGTCCCCAAATTCCTGCAACACTGCTCTGATTTCTCGAACCTGGGTAGGAGATAACTGCTGGGACATTGCTTCCCCTTCCACTGAGGTATTGGCCCAAGCCTCACTGAGGGTATCAATCCCCAGATCTCCCTTAGACTCCTCCTGCAATCCACTGCAAATGCTCAGCACAAGGGCCTCCTTATCATGGTAAGGTTTCATCATGTTAACATGGTACAATTTGTGCCCCTGCCATCTGCCTAGCAGTTCCACCATGTAGTTAACATCACTTACCTTTCTTACCACCTTGTAGGGACCCTCCCAAGCTGCTTGCAGCTTGTTGTGTCTGACAGGAATGAGAACCATTACCTGCTGCCGCACAGCATACTCTCTAGCTCGAGCATTCCTGTCATACCACACCTTTTTCTGTTGTTGGGCTTCTGCCAGGTTCTCCTGGGCCAAGCCCATGAGTTCCCTCAGCCTTGTCCTAAGTTTTAGGACGTATGCCACAACAGACTCCTTGTGAGACTCGCACTCACCTTCCCACTCATCTTGAATTAAATCTAGAGGTCCCCTCACCCTATGCCCATACAGCAAGTCAAAGGGTGAAAAACCTGTGGATTCCTGGGGAAACTCTCTGTAAGCAAACAACAGATGGGGCAAATATTTGTCCCAGTCCCTCTTAAACTGATCTGCAAATGTCCATAGCATGGACTTGATTGTAGAATTTAACCTCTCAAAAAGACCATTAGTCTAGGGATGGTAGGGGGTTGGTCTTCATGTGCTTCACCCCACAGGACATCCACAGACAAGCCAGCAGGTCTGACATGAAATTGGCACCTCTGTCAGACAGTATTTCTTTTGTGAAACCTACCTTGCTAAAAATCTCTAACAAAGCATTTGCCACCTTCTCTGCCTCAATGGAGGACAAAGCCACTGCCTCAGTGTATCATGTAGCATAATCCACTACCACTAGGATATACTTTTTCCCAGTGGAACTTGGGGTACTGAAAGGACCCACAATATTCATAGCTACCCTCTGAAGTGGCTCCTCAATCACAGGCAAAGGCATCAAAGGAGCTATCACCTTGTCTCCTGCATGCCTATCTTTTGGCACTGCTCACAAGTCCTGCAGTACCCTGTTAAATCTCTGGAAATTCCAGGCCAAAATAAGTTCTGCATAATATGCCTCTTTGTATGTTTTATGCCCATATGGCCTGCAAAGGGAATATCATGGGCTATGGCTCGAATCGCCAGATGGTAGGCTCTAGGCACTACCAACTGCTGTACTCTCTCTCCTTCTAGCCCTCCCTCGGGGGTCCACTCTCTGTATAGTAACCCTTTGTCCCAGTATACAGATTCCCCCTTCCCTTGAGAATCAGGTGCCTCCCTAGCTACCTGCCTCAGGCCTTGCAATGTAGGGTCTGAGAGCTGAGCCTGTCTCAACTCTCTCCTTGTAACCCTTCCCAGCTCCCCTTCCACAGGAAGTCTGGCATCATCTGACAGTGGTGCCTCACTGTCAGCCTGGGTACTACTACTCACCTCTACCTTTGCAGTCCCTCTGTACAAGGGAACATCAGTACTCATAAGCAGCTGTGGGTCACATTCAGTCTCACTGCTACAGACTAGCCCCCTCCCTGAAGTAACCACCTCACCAGTCCTGGCTGCAAGTATGCAGTCTGTCTGGGTCTCCCCCAGGCTACCAGACCCACATGCTTGTCTCCTAGCCTGACCGCATGTAACTTACATAGGTACATGGTACTGCCTCATCCAAATCCTTCCCTCTCAGGACATCTGCAGGATGGTAGTTTAGTAAACCTGTTTTTTCAAGACAACCTACTAATGGCATTTTGTCTTTCCCACTTACTGGCTCCCTCACCTTTTGTTCTCCACCTTTCCTCTGTGGACATCTGTATGCCACATGGCCCCACTGGTTGCATTCAAAACATTTAACCCTAGCTCCTGGACATGTACCTGGACTAGTAGTTTCTCCTGCTACTGGCAGATTCTGTTGGAGCAGTCTGTGCTGCCCACCATGGGCTGCTTTAGACCCATGAGCATTACTAGGGGACCCTTCATGTGCAGGGCTGCCATGCTTGCCAGGTATTGGTCTGCCTTCTTCCCCAACTCATCTGAAGTAGCACATTGTCTATCAGCTAACCAGATCCTCATGTCCTCAGGCAAAGTGCTAAGGGCTTGTTGCCTCACCAAAAGGTTTGCCAGCCCTTCAAAAGTGGTGACCTGACATCCACTCACCCACCTACGGAAATAAGTGCTCAATTCAGCAACATATTCACACACACTTTCATCTGCCTTGCGTCTATGCTCAAGGAACTTTTTCCTATACGTTTCAGGTGTTAGCTTAAACAGTTCTAAAAGACCATGTTTTACAGCAGTATAATCAAAACATGCAATGTCAGACATTTTGGAAAGAACAGTTACAGCTTTACCATGGAGTAAGGGGGTCAGGAATCATATCCAGAGCCCTTGGTCAACTTTATACTGTTTACATACCCTCTCAAACATATGAATGAAACTATCAAAATTATCCCCCTCTTTAAACTGCGGAAGAAATTTACTGACCTTTTGTTCTTCTGGGGTCCAGTTACTCCCTTTCCCATTACCTCCATGACTCTGGTGAAGAGTCAGCATCTCCTTCTCATGCTGTGTCTGCCTCGCTTATTCCTCTACTTGCAGACATAACAGTTTCTCATTCTCCTCAGCTTGCAAACATTGCAGTCTCTCATTTGCTTCTAATTCCACATGCCTGGCCTCCAACTCAAGTCTCTTTAGCTCCAGCTGGATTTTTAGGTCCACTGCAGAAAGGTTGAGCTGTCCATTCTCCGAGGGAATTATATCTGTACTGCCAGTCTGATTGTCCTCCTGGTTGCTGTTTTCTGGTGCACCTGTAACCAAGGCTGCAATCAGGTCTGCCTTAGTCAGATTTCCATGCACCAGTCCCCCAGCCTGACACATCTCCACCAGGTGGCTCCTTGTCAGATTTCCATACTCCTCTGCTGACATGCTGCCTGCTCACCCTGACTAACAAAGCTAACAAAATAAATAAAACAATTGTGATCTGAACTCTTGAGTATTCACTGCGTGGCTGTTTTAGAGTACAAAACACCTTCAAAGCTCACTGTACACAACCTACAGGATTCACTCCACCCACACCACTACAAGTATATTAGTATTTGCCAACTAATTAATATGTGATGTGGATATCCCAACACTGCCAAACAATTAATATGTGAAGCCCGTGCCCTAGCCCAGCAATCAAGAAGCCTCAATCTTCACCACTAACACCAGAGAGGGCATCTCATATGAGAAGAAAGGATAACAAATATTCACAGTAAAGTGCAATTTCCCTTAAGAGCACACAGAGATCACAGTCAGTCTGGGGCTGGTCGCTCCCTTCTCCCCAGGTCCCCAATAAGACTCCCCACTGGCACAGCTATAGGGTCCAAATCTCAGACAGCTGAGCAAGCTAACATCTCCAGCACCCTCTCTGTCCAACCAGTGCTTCGTGTCCCTACCCAAGTAGCTGACACACACACACACACACACACACACACACACACACACACACGCGCGCGCACACACACACACACACACACACACACACACACACACACACACACACACACACACACACACACACACACACACACACACACACACACACACACACACACTTTGAGATAAGAGTTTATACAACCACACAGACACTTCTGGGGAAGGCTGGTACAGGTTCTCCAGCTGTGCCCCTTTTGCCCAGACTATATGATAGTACCACTTGCCATGACCCAGCTAATAATTATCAGCTACTCAAATAAGTAAAAGGGTGTCCAATTGTTACTGTGCAATAATATTTTCCACTTGGTAGTATGACTGATCAGTCAAAGCTTATTTGGAGTGACTTGGACAGTAAACTCTATAAATATGCAGTGTACTCTAGAGCATAAATTATCTCTACACAAACCAGCCACAGTTAAAAGGTTTTAAAATATGTAATAATAAATAATTAAAACCACAAGACAATACTTTCTACTACACAGTCAGTGCTAATCAAGAGTTCAGAGATCACACAGAAATACTTAAAATAATTCAGTAGTACAGTTCTGGCATCACAGAAAAACATTTAGTCTAATCTTTCTAGCTTTTAGCTATCCCTAAAAGAAAACACAAGTCTAAGATAACTTACATAAGAAAACAGGTAGAGTTCTGTGAGTTGGATGATCAAGACAAAATGCTCAATAACCTCTGGTTCTCTCTGTTTAAATTGAAATTGCAGTTTTGATAAACATTACATCATTCTGTTACACTTTCCTGGAGTTCCCAGGCTACACATTAACTGCATTTTCATTCTGAACATCTCCCTTTTGTTATCTTGCAGCTGGTCAGGAACAGAGCAATAAAAATACATTTGCATGTTTAAATCTAGCAATTTAACTCTTGGTTAAAACAATAGAAAGAATTTCTTCATCTAGACTTTTCAGCACCACTGCCTACTTCAAAGGGGCACCACATGCTTTAGTTTAGTCAGTAGAGTGTACTGTTGTCACATTTATTTCCAGTTCCACATGTAACGGTATTTCTTTACATTTAAGACAAGAAGCCTGTAGTTTACATTCATATTTACAAATGACAGAATTATCTGCAAAATTCTATCTGGCTAGGCTGGCAGCCTTCACCCTTCTCTACCAGTCTTCACACATGCATGCTGCAATTCCATAGGTATGGTAGGAGAACATAGTAATCCATGCAGTTATTGTTAAGAAACCACACTTACCTTGTGCCTGCAGCAGAGGTGAGGATGGTGCTTGAGGGCTACATATGTTGGATGCACACAGTACACAGCCTATACAAGGTGGGTAACAGGTTGTGTGGTGTGTGTGGCATCCATTTTACTGTGTGTGTGAGTCGGAGAGAGGTGTCAGTCCCTGGGCCCTTGTAGTGTTAGTGTGTGTGCTATACATTGTCGCTTTGCTAAGGCCAGGGCATACTGGGTATGCCTCCTTCTGCCTACAAGTGCAGGCTCAGGGGGTTCCTCCTCCAAGTCCCTCTGTGCCTGTGGAGCCAGTTTAAACAATGCTTACTATCATTTGACCCTCCCATGGCCGTGAACACTCTCATTAATCACACCCCCCTGCTGAGCTAAGCTTTGCTCCACTCCACCCATTTGCACGGAGCTCCAATGTGCTTACAGGAACCATGACACACACCCCTTTCATGTCTGATGCTCCCTGTTCTTACACCATGGTGCTATTGCTCCTACATGGTTAGGTGCAGTGTGGCACTTAGAATAAAAATCTGTGATTCAGGTACATTACCCTCATTTACATACCCCACTGTCTTAGCCCATAGTTACTGCACTACAGCACAGCCTTTCCCCTTAGCAACCAGTGTTGCCTCCTGTTGTTTACATTCTGTATGCCATTGACTATAATGGCCAAATGCAGAATTTTTTATTTTAAACTTTTTTTTTTTTTTTTAGACCCCCCTCCCATTTGCGTGGCAGTACCCTGCACTTAAACAGCTGAAATTGGCTACAACAAGTTTTATTCATATGGCAATGCCAATGACTATATATTTAGCCATTGGTTTGCCTAATTAACTTAATACATGCTCTTCTATGAGCTGTCAGACCACCATTTTGCTGTTTACAGAACCGCATTCGGCTATACAGTTCTGCACATTATACTGTTCTTGCACGGAGATCTGCTTGCTTGCAGAATCACTATTTTACCTCATTTGCATTGTTTTCACCTGCTAATGAGGTAGTTAGCATTCTGCATGGATCTCCGTGCAGGAACAGTGTAGGCAGGCTCGTGCACATCAGGAACTAATGTTCCTGGATCTCTCGGCTGCCATGTTCCATGCAGGAATGGCTACACTGTTCCTGCACAGACTTTTATGCTTCATGAATCCCGGGGATTATTTCCTCTGCCAACAGTAATGCTATACCATTAGCTTGTGATGTGAGTAAAGCTTGTTATACAGTAGCAAATAATTGGATTGAGACTTATATTACTATTACTAAAGTCCAAATAGTTATAAATCATATCAATTGTAATGCTTCAAAAAGTTTTACTTAATGTCCAGATAGGGAAAATGTTTCAACTTTGTAAGAGTACAAAACAAAGATGCTTGCTAAGTGGACTATTATTTAGTTTGGTAATAAATGTAGTTATTGAAGAATGCTGTATAGTTTATAAAGCTGCAACATGGGAACTTTTTCTTGGACATTTTGTACCACTTTGTTTATCCTATGCTGATTATATGAATATAGGATCTGGTTTCAGGCTCCTGGCTAAGTGTAGTTTTACAGGAAGTTGCAATAGATTAAGAGCAGGACTAAGAAAATCAAGGTTACAAGTACCCAACCCCTACATAAAACAAAAGTTTTCAGAGTACAGATATACAAATAATATGATTATCCTTTGAAAATCAGTGGATTTATTTTCTACAGCAGTAGGATCACATATTAATCAAAGTAAAAATATAGCTGGGGAATTCAATAAAGCTTACGTGGTCATTCTTTCCGTGTGTGCATCATGGGCGATGCAAACATGGGCAAGGTGAGATTTAGATTCAGTAAACTCCATGCAGCCGTGAGCAACCCCACACACTCATGTGCAATTACTGAAACTTTTGTGAAATGCATATTTCAGCATAAGTAGCTGAAATTTATGCTAATGAACCAAAACAGCATGGTAGAATGATCCAACAGCCTTTAATACAACGGTGTAGACTCCATGTCCATGTTGATAGCCTACATGGAGATTTTCCATATACAAGAGTTTATATAGAAGCAAGTGCATGTAAAAGTCCAGGAATATGGACAGAATTCCACTGAAAATATAACAATGCACATATAATTGGTGATGTATAAACTGTGGATATCCAAAAGCATCATGGGGGTGTGTCAGATTACTATAATTTAAATTTTTTTACCTCATTTTTGCACAGTGTGCCACTTCCACAAAACGTTTTAATTATGATTACCAAAAAAGACATGTAAAAGAGCAGTAAATGTACTGTAACCACAGGTAATGTAATCCCCTGCCTTTTGCCTGTAAAAATCGTGCTCCCATACTGTTGACCAGCATACACGGCTACTATACCATGTAGATTTCTAGCTGTTAACATGGTTATTATGCAAATGAGTGCAAAAATCAGTGGATTTGTTAAATTACAAAAAGCAAGAACCATGTAAGGATGTTCACTTCGTGTAGGCTCCTACACGGTGCTTATGTTTCTAATGGGTGACTATGATATTAGGGGTGTGTGTCAGGTCACTTTGTTTTGCTATTCTGTGTATTGTGCATGTTTGCGCAGTGTGCCACTTGCTGCAAATGGTTTTGGTGATGCATACTTTGTTTGTACAGCTACACCACCCACATATCAGACATGAGCTATACATCCAAAATAGAAACCGCATGCATTCAATAGATATTGCTGAGCACCACTGGGCATCTCACAAACCCGGTAAGCAGGGCTGTGCTATGCTCATACTCTCAAGTTATGGGGTTTTGTGTAACTACTCATGTGGTGACAGTTGTTAAGTATTGGACTAGAGTACAGATGGTCCTGGGTTTTAGTACAGGGTATGCCAACTTTTCTCATAATGTTGTGATATTGCAGCTTATACAAATAAAGTGTAACTTGCAGTAAATAAGAGTTTTCTGTATGTTTCATGACAACAAGGATAAAAATATAAAATTATGACATGGCTTGCCTTCGTTATGCACAGCTGCTCTCTGCTGCATGATGGTGGACACAGTGCAATACTGCGCACTGAAGTAAGACCTTTAAATCTTGTTAATTATATCCTAAGCAGGTGAATTGCATCTTAATTAACCAATCCCACATGGTGGACCTACTCAAGAAATGTATAAAGTATGTGTACAGCCTTCATTCTGATTTTCTCTCAATACTTCAAGACCATTGGAGTAGAGACTTGGAAATTTTAACTGAGATAATGCTAGGGGTTGCTACAGCTATTCTACATCTTCATGTGCTAGAGGCTGAAGCCATTGCTGCTGGTGCGGCTGACAATAGGCCTAGGCCAAGAAGGAGAAGAGTGTTCAGTCCCAGGGTAACCTTCCAGGTGCTACCTAAGCTGGAGATTGTAGAGCACTACAGGGTGGACATGGACATATTAGAAGAACTCTGTGACCTCTGCTACCCTCAACTCAGAGCCAACCGAGGGGAACCCATCCCAGTGGAAACTAAAGTATGTTTAGCCCTTAGGATATTAGCTACAGGTACTTGATCAACTGGGGACATGATGAGGGTGCCATGGGCATCAGCATCCAGGATACTCCACTATTTCCTGAATGCTATGCTCCTACATGCCAGTGAGCACATATCTTATCCCCTGAGGAGAGGGCCAGCAATATGCAACAGTTCTACTGTTTAGCACACTACCTTGAGGTACTGGGTGCCAAAGATTGCAACCATGTACACATCAAGGCACCACCTGGTGAGCAGGGCAGAATCTACATCAACTGCAATGGATTCCACTCCATCAACTCTCACGTTGTGTGCAATGTTGAGGGGATTATCTTAAATATGTGTGCTGGCAACCCTGGCATAACACAACTCCCATATCTGGCACACATCACAGCTCTACTAGATTTTTGCTGGGGGCCGACATCCCACAGGGCAATTTGCTGGGGATTCTGGGGATGCTGGCTATGCCCTGGAACTGAGGATGATTCCCACCCATCGGAAATGCACATACAACCATGGAAGAACACCATGAGGCACACGTGCAAACTAGGAACATCATAGAGTGTGTTTGGACTTCTGAAGTCACAGTTCTGGTGTCTAGATATATCTGGTGGAGCCTTGCAGTATCCTCCATGCACACATACCCATATATTCACAGTATGTACTATGCCCAACAATCTCCTCCTGCAGAAACAGCTGCAGCAGGATCAGAAAGGGGAAGGGACACACATCCCCTCACCAATGCCTAGATCACCACATTCACATTCACAGGAGGACTCAGAGTAGGAACTCCCAGCTGCTGTCCCTGTAGGCAGACGTAGGCGTGCTCAGTATGCTGTTGCTTTGGCTAAGACATAACACATAACACAGTCACTGACCACTTAGTGACCTAGGGAATAATATCTTTCTCCTACTGACGATCATATATTAAAAATGATGCCAGGCAACTCACACAACCTGTACCTATCCACGTATTGGCTGTGCATTGCTTGCATCAGACAGAGTTACCTCTGAACTAAAGTTGTGTCAACTGCTGTATTTGCAAGCTAGGCCCTTAAACTACACTGTATTTTTGAAGAGTAGTATGACATATCCTTGTATCTATGAACTTGGTACAGTATGCAAGTAAATAGTGGTGTATTTGTACTGAAATTAAATTAACATGTGACTACAGACACTTATTTTACTATTATGTGTCCATTTATAATTAGTAGGCCTCATGCATGAAACATTCATTCAGTCCTACTGCAGCAGATTAGTGATACATAATTTAAGACAGAAGTTAGAAAGTGAGGCTACACATTGCCATGTCTGACTTCAGGCTTGTCTGTATCCTAACAGTAAATGTGGTCTGTTCCCCATACCCCCAAAACAGGAGTGTCTCCTTGTAACTGCCATAACAGTAACTCCTCTATGCTACAAACCCAAGGTGTATGGTTGTTTGTCACAATTATTCCCCACATTTTCAGGACAATATATAGATTTGATCATACATTGTATGTGTTAGGTAATTGATGAATACCAGTATACATTTGTATGCAGATGGTTGTATGATTAATGACCCTAGTTTGGCCAAAAGCACTAAGACAGCTATCTTGTTTGATGAAGCTATAATGCTGTTGAGGGTTCTAATCCTGATCTAAGTAGAATTTTTGGAGATGTACTAGCAATAGGTTGCATGTTTTACAGACTATGAATCTGTGTCCCATACTGTTGTCAACTTTGTCTTGTTTTAATTCCACATTTATGCAGTGCATCACATGTATAAATCCTTTTTGATAAGGCTTAGCCAGTTTGAGCGGAGAGCAGCATTGCAGAAACAGAGAAAGAGGAAATAGGATTTATGTCAGACTGCCAACCACAGACACTGGCTACATTCAATTACTTACATTATCCTGGTCTGGAGTACAGATAGTAGTGGGCTGTAGTAGCAGGTATATATGACATAATAGTAAGTCTCAAATGTGAGCAATGCACCTCACATTTGCGAACTGCATACCTATGTGCAAACAGGTAAAAAAAAAGCCAAATGCGCATGCATGTACACTTAGTAAACCATAGCGCAAATCCAATGCTTCTCGGACTAGTGCATTGTATGCATGCATATGATATGTCCTTAGTGCCCTGTCATTCTCAGATCCCATGTCTCCCCTAAGACTACATGTGGAAACATTGCAAATTGAGGGCACAATATAAGTATATGTACATATATTGTCAAGCCATCCATTTGTTTCCCCACCAGCAACAACAACAATTACAGCAACCCTGGGTATCCTTGATTTTTCCACACCTATATCAACCACTGTACAAGTTGTAATATATAATGTTGTGTCCTCCCTCATGTACAGGGCCAATTGATGGTGCTAACAGGCTTGCTCATCCAAATGCAAATATACAAATATGCTCCATAATGGTGTTGTTATACAGCTAGGCTACTACACAGTATTTGTCTGCTAGACTACTAGCCTCAGATGAAACCAAGAAGCAATGTGACTATGCAGGCCTCCCAAGCCATTGTTCAACACATGGCTTGGTTATGTCATTTGTATAAGTTCACCTACAGTCCTACATAAATCAGACTTGTGCTATGGTGTGCATTAAGTACTGTGTTCTGTACTCCCTGCACTGAGATTGGTAGGGGTTCTAATCTCACTACAGTCAACTTTGTGTGTATAAACAAAATTGGAAGAGTGTATCTCAATCTGACTTCACAAATGGCATATTTTTCCATTGTTTTGCTGCATGCACACACATCTTCTCCAAGCAAGCCTCCAAACACTTGTCACCCATGTGGCCTGCTGATGTCATCTACCATAATAAGATCACCTGCAGTCCTGGTAAAGTTGGACTTGTGCTGTGGTGCATGGGTTAAGTACTGTGACCTGTAGTAGGTAAATCTAGATAGGTATGGGTTTTATCATCACTGCAGTCGACTTGGTGTGTGTGTGTGTGTGTGTGTGTGTGTGTGTGTGTGTGTGTGTGTGTGTGTGTGTGTGTGTGTGTGTGTGTGTGTGTGTGTGTCTTCATAAAGAAGGGTGTAAATGTGTGCATCACACTTTCTCAAATGTCATGGTTTTGCACTCTTTTTGTGCTTGCACAAACATCCAATTGAAGCAGGCCTCCAAACTCTTTCCCCCCACGTGGCCTGCTGATGTCATCTACCATATGATCACCTGCAGTCCTGATAAAATTATACTTGTGCCATGGCATGTGTGCTAAGTACTGTGTTCTTAGTCTGTAAACTTGGATAGGTAGAGGTTCTGTTCTCACTGCAGTCAACTATATGTCTGAGCTGTTGGTGGATGTTACACAGAGCATTTTATAGCAGCCTATGGGACACTGTCCCCTTCAACAAACACTGCTGATGTTATCAGCGATATCAGATTATTGGATATGTGTACATCACACAGGCCATGGTCACACACTGGCATGATAGACTGGTAGATGTCACCTCATTCTATATAAGACAGACAACAGTGACATTCATTTTATTGTATGCCCAAACATTATGACATATATTTGCAACAGTGATTTGCAGTTTGACACATTAGATCACACAGGAGTCCCCTTGGACTATGATGTTTGCGGATGATATTGTGATCTGTAGTGAGAGTAGGGAACAGATTTATGAGACCCTGGAGAGGTGGAGATATACTCTACAGAGAAGAGGAATGAAGGTCAGCAGGACTAAGACAGAATATATGTGTGTAAATGAGAGGGTGGATAGAGGAATGGTGAGACTGCAGTAAGGAGAGTTGGCAAAGACATATGATTTGAAATATTTTGGATCAGCAGTTCAGAGTAATGCTGAGTGTGGATGACAGGTGAAGAAGAGAGTTCATGCAGGGTTGAGTGGGTGGAGAAGAGTGTTATGAGTGATTTTTGACAGACGGGTACCACTAAGACTGAAAGGGAAAGTCTACAAGATGGTAGTGAAACCAGCTATGTTATATGGGTTGCAGATAGTGCCACTGACAAAAAGTCAGGAGTCATAACAGGTGTTCCAGATGTTAAGGTTTGTATTGTGTGTGCTGAGGATGGACAGGAGTATTAGCCGTATATTACAGTGTCAGCTCAGGTTGTATGGTTTGGAGAGAGAGTGGTGGGATTCTGCTGGTTTAGACATGTGCTGAGGAGTGATGCTGCGTATATTGGGAGAAGGATGATAAGGATGGAGCTGCCAGATAAGAGGAAAAGAAGAAGACCTAAGATAAGGTTTATGGATGTGGTGACAGAGGATATGCAGGTGGTTGGTGTGACAAAGCAAGATGCAGAGTACAGGTATAAATGGAAGCAGATGATCTGCTGTGGTGAGCCCTAATGGTACTATCCAAAACAATAGGAAGAAGAAGATGATGACATCTGTATTTGGAGAAACTCCATCTGTACACTTGTGACAGGAGTGTACAGTAGGAGTATCTATTTGAAGGTTAGTGTGTCTGGATTCAGTTTGGGCTTTTGCAGTGTGTCTGTGTATTACCTGCTCTGGATTGTATGTATAGGCTGTAACACTTTGCCCTCATACATGCAGAAACAAAGCTACACTTTCTTTCAAATACAGTCGGCTGCTGCATTGTAGCAGAGCAGGTCTAGCTGTCAGAACTTCTGTTGCACAACAAGCAGCAATTTACCCACTTACTTATCAATAACAGAAGTAATTATCCACCTTTTGAAGGACCTCATAATGTACATCCCATAGGTTAGTCACCTGAAAATAGCAGTCACATCACATATATGCCTCCTTTTTGCATTCTCTATGCAAATACCAGGTTAAACCTCCCATTATCACCTATCATTTCCCTCTGTGTCCCCTGCTAGCATAGTTGACATGAGTTTTTGATAATGCCTCGTGCCTTGAATAGCTGGTATCTCCTACATCACTAAAGTACAATTGTCAAAAGCTTCACCTATAGTAAGAATCTGGAATCACCTCTCTCTTGCTTCCAGAAGAGCAACACTAAACAAGTTGTCCGGTCACCCACCTCGACTTATACTTATAATATGCATCCAACACAAACAGTCATGTGCAGGGGTACTCCTCACAAACCAACCTAAACAGTAGACACATCCTAAACACAACCAGGCTACAAGAGACATTACACAGAAAAAATACCATCACCACTGTCTCACCATAAATATGCTTAAGGCAATGGGCATGTATTCCAAAGGTTTTCATGATACTTGACTGTATAGTGAGACATACAGATGCCCCACTCACCAGCTTAAACAGGGATAAGTTTAGTGTCAGCTGTGTGGCAGAGGTAGTCATCACAGCACACTGGCACACATGCAATCAAGTCTCTCAACAACAAGTCCTGCTGTTAATATCTCATTTTGGTATGCACAACTTGAGACATGGCTATATGAAATATATGAACACAGACATGATTGAGTTATCTAAATATGGATCCCAGCCAGGTATGTCCATATGTTTGAGCAGAATTATACCCTCACCTAAGATGATACCACTATATAAAGAACAACAGATTTTCTGTACTTGTCTAAGCTTCTGGTGTCATTCTAAGGTCTGTAAGTATGGGATGATATGGTGGATAGAGCACGCTGCTTTGCCAGACATAAGACATGTGAATGCACCATAATACCTTTATTAGGGAAGGTCACAAAAGCACAATTACCAATGTGAACATGTACAACTCCAACAAAGTATGGGTCATGCTGCTAAACCCTGGGAGTTCACATCTTAAACCATATTCTCTGTTAGCACTCTTCACAGTGAAGATGTTGATGTCTGTACAGTTGCAGAAGCCTGGTTCAAGGCTGCAGTAAATACTTTGGCCTTGCAAGGATACAATGCCTTCTAAACATCCAAACAGCAAATAGAAGTTGGGTGAACCTCAGGTGGTGGTGTATCTATTTACATTGAAGATAATTATGCCTCAAGAATATTTAGAAAAGGTAATTAAATGGAGTTATTCTATGTCCAGTGTACTGTGGATAGGAAAGCCCTTCATGTTATCATAATTAATAGGTCACCATCCATAAGCACAAAATGTCATACAGCATATTTATTACTACATGGAGCAATTAAAGTAGAACAAAACAACCCAGGCAAGGGTGAGTGAAAGTATTTATCCATTGATCAGGATGGTTATAGGACAACAAACTCAATTGCACAATATTACCTGGCATTTGTGAACTGAAATGCCATGGAAGAAATAGTGCACCACCCCACAAGATAATCTCATATCCTAGACCTGTTCCTCAACAATATGAGTGAACAATGTAATGGCACATGTGTAGTGCCTGCACTGTTAATCCAACCATAAGGTGGTATGTTTTGAAGTAGATACAGCTACTGAACTCCCTAAAGGAGGAGTCCCTCCTAAGGGATGGTCTAATCTACTTCCAAGACACAGTTTCCACAAAGGACTTTGACAGTTCTAGTGAGTTACTCCCTGATGCCCTGTCTATACATCTACACAAACATATACACACAGCTGTGTCTGATAGGCTCAAACCAAGATCTTCCAAAAATACAAACCATACTGGTGGATGTCTGTCATTACCACTGTATACAGTAATTCAAAGAAGCTGCTGTTTACAAATACAACACTGAGAAACCAGCAATGGAAGGCCACTCTCCTCAGTGTAAACATACAAATAAGACACCTTCAAAAACCCTCACAGAGCATCTGTGCTAATAATTTACACAACATATGCAGGGATAACCATGAGGCTTATTTCATTTACATCTGCAAACTGATCAGATGTATTTGGACCCAATTGTATATGGTAGTGCACACACTAACCCAGTGCAAATTCCAAACCTGCTAGCAGACATATTTGGATGAAAAGTGTTCTCCCTGCTACCATGAAACCTACTACAAACCATGTGTGCAGCATCACCTCCAACCTTCTACAATGAGAAAGTTTTCACTGCCTTCTCCAAGACAAGGAGCATAGTCTCCATGGAACCAGATGGCATTACAGCCTGTGTTCTTCATGTGTTTCAACAGTGAGCTACTCCACTAGGCACCATATTCATCCACAGTCTGAATACTGCTGTTGTCCACAATGAATGGAATACAGTGGCCATTTTCCAACCACACAAGGGATGATCGGCAAAATACAAGTGTAATTATAGACCCATTAATTTATGCAAGTTCTGCTGTAAGGCAATTTAAGCAATTTACATGCATCTCAGACACAAGGACATAGGTGACCTCCAAACACTAGATGGTTTCCATTTAGGCACTTTTAAAGATATCTTGTAGCTGCATTAACTGGTGGGATTCAAGTCTGTTACCAGAGACACACAAAGTCAATGCTGTGCACACATCCTATAGTAACTTGGCCAAGACCTTCAACACAATCCAAAATTCGGTCTCCGTGAGGGAAGTAACCAAGGTGAACATCAAATCCTGTCTGATCAGCTGGCTTGTAAATGAGATCACAGACCTACAAAATTCAATCGCAATGCAAGACTTCACCCCAAGCAGCAGACATGTCACCTGTGTGGTAACAATAGTGTCAGTGCTGTGACCCCTCAAGTTTGACATATATGTCTCAGAAGTCCTGAACAAAACAAAGGGTTCTGTGGCAAGCCATCTTTTTGGCTCTAATGACTGCTGACAAAGACATGGGTGTTGTATCAACTGCACAGAAATGCATCAACATACCCTGTGGTAATAATAAATGTTCCTGATTATTATAAAATAACCAAAAGTACACGATTCCCCACTTCTGTATTGATAGACCTTGGAACACGTCGACTGCAACCTGGGTCTACTCTAGGGGCGTAGGCATTCTACATCTTACATCTTATTAGCAATGGCATTACATCAATACCAAAATACATTATCAATCCCATATACTCATCCCTCATTGGCAGTATTAATGAATATACTCCTCCCTTTGATATGTATTGTACCAGACACTTGCTCCAACTTGACAGGCCTCAGACACATTTGATTAATAAAACATTAGAGGATCTGTAACACGTGTCTTCTCTGGGCAGACTGAAGTAGCTGTCACTGTGTGCAGTATCATATAGATAGCTTTGAGGCAGATTATGTATGTTTTACAGGGCTATCTGTGGCCAAAATGGGATGGAAATGCTGCACTTCCGTAATTAATGTGAAACTAGAGTTGCCTGTTCTAGGAACCTCAGTATATACTACGACATACATAAGACTTGTTGGAGAAACAGATACATCTCTCAAAGGTTGTCACTCCTCTGTAGTAGGCTTCAAATCCATGTCAAGCAGAGCACCTCCATTACCCTGTTGAAGGACAGACTAAATGTCTTGATGTGAAAACACTATCTGCCATAGATCACTGCTGCTTCTCTCCTGGACATGGGCGGTCCTTGCGAGACAAAACTTGTCCATGCATTATATCTGTCATTCTAAGGGGATCCAGTATCTGTCTGCCTGGAATGACATGGTTGGCAGACCACGATGCTTTGCCAGAGATGGCCTGCAACTGTTGCCCCTGGGATTTTGGATACTGGCCAAGGGTCTTGCCGCCCCTATAGTGCCTTTTTGTAGGCAAGGTTCAAATGACAAATTCACCACTGTAACAGAAACAGGCAAGCAAAAACTGAGGGTAATGCTACTCAGTCCTAGAAGTCTAAATCTGAAAATGTACCCACTCGAGGCACTCCTTAAAATGGAGAACATCGATATCTGTGCAGTGACTGAGACCTGATTCAAGGCTCTAGAGAGCACCCCTGCATTACCAGGCTATAACTCATACCACACTTTTCGGCCACCTAACCTGACCAGAACACCAAAGGCAGAGGTGAGTCCATATTCATTAAGGATATCCACACCGCCAGGCTAGTTGCGCAGCATAATGCATCCAAGGTTATCCAAGTGCAACTAACTCTGGGCAAAACTGAAATCCAAACTGTAGCTTGCTACAGATCCCCCACCATGCCCCAGGATTCCCACTCTTCTTTTCTTGATATACTGGAAAATATTAGGGTTCAACCAAACACCCTAATAATGGGCAATTTGAACTACCCCACCATTAACTGTGAAAACTACTCATGTACCAACTCCTTCGCTCAACGCTTTCTGGAATTCATAAATTCCAATGCCCTGGATCAACTTATCCACACACCCATCAGGGGCAACAATATCCTGGATCTAGTCATTACCAACATGAGTGACCGGTGTTCCACACCTGAAGTCAACTCCGCTTTGGTCAAATCCGACCATAAGCTAATCACCCTAGATATCCACATCCCGCCCCCACTTACCATTAAAGAAACCATGGTAAAAAATTTCTCCGCAGCCAACGTCATGCTTCTTAAGACAGAAGTGGTGAACTTCATGACACCCATGCAGATGGACAATACAGTTACGACTGCTGAATCCTACACAAATGCACTCTATAAGCACTTACATGAGTGCATGGATCATGCTATCCCAAACAGGACCAAGACTCTATCTTCCAAAAAAATGAAGCCAATCTGGTGGTCCCCTGCCGTAAACAAACTCTACAGCAGAAGGAAGAAACTGTTGCAAAAGAGTGTAAAATCCCATTAGTGGAGGAGCTCCCTGGTCAGCCTCAGTAAGAAGCTGAGCTCCCTTATAAGATCCTCCAAAGCTAGCCACAAAAACAAAATCACCACTGATTCTAAGGGCGACCACAAAGCATTCTATAGCTATGTCAAGAATCTCAATGGCAACACCCAGATCTGTTCTGACTTACAGCACAACGGCATGAAAAATCACAGAACCAACTGATATTGCCAACATCCTGGCAGATAGGTTCAGTGCTAACTTTACCCCCCTCTCACCCCCTAAAGGTCCCATATCAATACAGGAAGAATGCAGAGTCCCTGTAATCACATCAACGCAGGTAAAAGCTGCACTCTCTAAAACCAAAAACACAGCATCCATGGGACTGGACAACATCCCAAGCTGCGTTTTACATGAACTTCAGAATGAACTGGCTCCCCACCTAAGCACCATGTTCAATCATAGTCTCAAATCAGGCTTTGTGCACACTGAATGGTGCACAGCAACAGTTATTCCACTCCACAAAGAGGGAGCCACCACTGATCCTGGGAACTATCACCCTATTAGCCTGATGAGCCTGGTCTGCAAGGCCATGGAATGTATCATCATGGAATTCATAAACAAAGACATTGGTAACCTCCAAACTCTGGACCCCACCCAGTTCAGGTTTGTGAAAGGCAGATCATGCCTTCTGAACCTGATCGACTTCTTTGAGGCAGTCACCAAAGCCATAGACGAGGGTAAGATGGTTCACACAGCCTATCTTGACCTTGCCAAGGCTTTTGATACCATCCCCCATTCTGGAATTATAGCTAAACTCACTAAACTAGGTATAAATCCCTACATCACAAGATGGGTTGCCAACTGGCTCACTGACAGAACCCACACTGTAAAAGGTGCAGACTCCAAATCTGACTTCAAACCAGTGATAAGTGGAGTACCACAGGGTTCAGTCTTGGGAACTCTCCTGTTTGGTATTTACTTGTCTGAAGTACAGGCTAACACAGAAGGCCTCTGGCTAATGAAGCTCGCAGATGACTGCAAGTTAGGAGCCATAGTTGAGTCCGCAAATGATGTGGACATCCTACAGAAGGGCCTCACTGAGATAGATGCCTGGTGTCAAAGGCATGGCCTCAAGCTCAGTGCCAAAAAGTGCATTGTCATCCCCTTTGATAAAAACTCTGTACCCATGAACTACCACATAAACGGCAGTCTACTTAACACCGAATGTGTGATAAGAGACCTTGGGACCCAGGTGGACAGTAGTCTCTCCTTTGATAATCACATTGCCACAGTAGTCAGGAAATCCGTCTATGTGGCACACCTCATCACAAAAGGGTTCTCATCCAGGAAAAAAGAGGTAATTTTTCCCCTCTACTTGGCACTCATTAGACCCATTATAAAACACAATGCCCCTTTTGGACTGTACCTCACAAGACATCTGCAGCAGCTGGAAAGGCCACAGAAGTACTTCACAAAGAGGATTACTGGCCTCAAACAGATACCCTACACTGACCATCTCAAAAAACTCCAGCTTTACTCCGTAGGATATCGCCTACTCCGAGGTGATCTCTGCCTAACATATTAAGCTATGTTAAACCCAGAGCTGTTGGACATGCTACACCTAAAGAAATCCCAATCCCTCCAAGCTAGCTCTAGGGACCTAAACCTTGCCAACACAATAAACAGGACATTCTGGAGGGATAGATTCCTGTCCCAGAGACTTCCTATGCTCTGGAACAAGCTACCTATTTATGTCAAGCAAAGTTCCTCATCAGCACTCTTCTAGAAAATTCTTGATGAGTGGATGGGAAATAGGAAATACACCCCAGGGATCACTTCTGTGGCTCTGCTCGACAGAGGCACAGGAAATAACTTTCTTGGGTGTCGTAAGCCAGGGAACCTTGTTGGCTAGGCTTAGTTAGGCCCTTGGGCTGATGACCTAGTACCTACCTATGAACCTATGAACCTATAATATTATATTGTGATGTAACGGCTATGCTTCTAAACACCATCAGGTCAATATCCTAGTCACATCCTATACTGTAGTCACATCCTATGAACCTCCGAACCTATGGTGACGTACATGCAAAAAGGAACATTATACTGTATTACCATTCTGATGAGGTTTGTCTTCAGTGCTGACATACAATCCTGAGCTCTGACTCTGATGGGTTGACTTTGGATATGCACCCATAAGTTTGTACTAAACAATTCTTAAAGAGAAAGTTAGATATATTAATGAGACACATTTAATTGTCTGACTTCACAGTCCTTACAAAAACATCCACTATAATGTAGATAAATTATTATGCTAGCAACTGTCTAAATGTCTGTGTACAATCTAAATGACAGGTACAATTTTCAGCTGAAAAGTTCAAATGGAAGTAATATATTTATTTATTTATTTATTGCATTTGCATGGGTTTCCTCCAGGTACTCCGGTTTCCTCCCACATTCTAAAAACATCTGTCTGGAGTGTTTCTCCCCAGACCTCCGCTGAAATTAGGCTTTGTCCTAGTTGGACTTTCCCGGTCAACAAATGTTAAATAAATAAATAAACAAATAAATAAATAAATAAATTATTGACATTTGTTGACCGGGAAAGTCCACTGGGTCAGAATAACCCATTTTCAGTGGAGGCCTGGGGAGAAAACCTCCAGTAACAAATTCAAAATTACTACAGCAAACAACTAAACAAAAATGATTATACACCAGGCTAAGATTTACCCCCGGACTCAGCAAGCAGCCATGTAGGAATAACTTATTCCTGCATGGCAGGGACCATTCTTGTTCAGCACAGCAGCGTGCTATGCATATATATGAAGGCGCATTGCGGTGCTGTAAAACAGACATGGTTCCATGTACGAGCACAGGGGGTGTGTCTGAGAGCAGAGCTCTCACAATACACATGCCCCCTGCACTCCAGAATTACTGTTTGACAATTTAAAACAAGCGAGAATACTTGTAACACTCCCAACCCATCAGGGTAAGAAATCTGGACAAAACCATAAGGGGAAATCGTCCCTACCAAGTCAAAAGTTGATAGAATAACATATTTAGCATAAGCACATAGCTCACACCTCCCAACCTGCCAGATTAAGGAATGTGGACAAAGCCTTAAGAGACAATTGTCCCACAAAGCAGAAAGCTGATGGAATAACAGGTTCAGCATTAGTAGGGATATTCTGAAGGGTACAAATAAAAAAAAAAACAACTATTTTTTTTTTATATATGCAATAAAGTTTAAGAATAGCTGCGCAGGTGTGCCCATTGGTTAGCTATGCTTAGCCCAGCTGAAACGGTACGATAAGTTAAAAAGCAATAGACATCCAGCATAAACATAAGTGCAATGATGTAGTAGTTAGAGTGTACTCCTTGCATGTAGTCATTCACGGTTTGAGCCTCACCAAAGCCATTTCCATTTTGTATGTGTAAACATATTAAAATGTTAATTTTTTGCATATTTATGTAAGTAACTGATTTTTCTCAACCAGAGTAGTGTATTAAGCCCAGATTTCATGTGTCAGTGTAATAAAGTAGTGAAACCCCCATATAAACACAAGTGCCTCATACAGTATAGTCACACAAGAATAAATTAATTGCACCACATTGGGGGATGTCAGGGAAGGCAAATAAATCTATATTATGTAATGAATGATGAATCAATCCCATACAGGTGGTAGACCAATATAATAAAACATAAATAATGCTAAGTATTGCACAGCTATGTTGACCAGGTGTAAGCATTGTGTAGATATGAATACTAAGCAATGGATAGCCCAGCTAAGTGGATTTGCCCATTGGTAAGCAATGCTGAACCTGCCTCTTTAAGCACTGCCAACCTTAGCTAAACAGGTTTGCCCGTAGCTTAGTTCAGCATTTTCAAAACCGTCCAATAATGGCAAAGGGGGGGGGGGAATCGCCCGCATTTAAACCCCGCAGGTGGGAATACAGCTCATAACTGGTTGTAGTTCTCCACTGTAGGCAGTATGGCAGGTGTTGGCGAGGGCATGTACTTCCGGGTGCAGCGTTGGGGCATACAGGAGTCCAAGGTCATGGTAGGACTCCTGGTAAAAAAAAACATTACATGAGACTGCTGCAGGACCAGTACCAGGGCTCCCAATATAAAGCAGAAGCCTGGGAAAGTCTTGCCCGTGATCTCACCAGTGCCACTGGTATCCCTTGGACTGGTGAGTAGGTCTGGCACCACCATGCTGACTTGAAACAGAGGAAGAGGGAGCTCTTGTAACAGTGGGCCCAAGAAGCAAGATACAGGGGAGATGTCCCAGCAGTGTGTAAGTATTCATAGCAATAACTATTTACCAAAGTCCAGCCTGTGTATGTGATGGATAGGTATGCATAAATGTTTCTCTGTTTTCATTACAGCTGCAGCTAAGCGGGCTGTGAAACAGGAAGCTCATGCCAACAGGTTTCAAAGGCTGTGTTGCGAGGCTGGTGAGTAACAATCCTGCTTGTAGTAGTCATACCAAATAAATATAAAGGAGTAAATGTCACCTGGC
Organism: Protopterus annectens; assembly: GCF_019279795.1. NCBI lineage: Eukaryota > Metazoa > Chordata > Ceratodontiformes > Protopteridae > Protopterus > Protopterus annectens. Next base: position 351,840,026 of record NC_056728.1, on the reverse strand, counting down.
ACTATAAATAATGTGTATGGTTTCCACTGAATAAACCAGACAGTATGACAGTAATAGTCCCATATAGGTCATATTTAAATAAAAGTGTAACTGCCTGGCAATAAAGTTCTAAATCCTGGACTCGTTGTGTTTACTCTGGCATTGTATGGCCTCACATGTTGCATTCACCAAGATCTGATATGTGAATAGTACTGTTGTGTCAACTGTTTCTCACACTGTGTTACATAAAAAATGTCTAGGAATGTCTGTATAAGAATGTTGTAATTACAAGGTCAGATTGTACAACCAAGAGAGACTTAGACAGAAAACAATCAAGGAAGGGACAACACTTACTAAATAGCTCAGTCTGATGAAACACAAATTGTTGTATTTTTAGCACACACAGCCATGGTTCGAATCCTGGGAGTGGTAGTAAGCTGTATGCATAATCATACCTCTGAACTGTACAGATTTGTGCAGAATGTCCAGATTTTTGTCTCATATTTTGGCCTGTTCCTTTATTTTCCTGGCAAATCATTGGGATGATCTCAGCATTATAGAGGCTAAATAATGACATACATTTGAATTTTAGACCAGATCCTTCAGAAAAAGTATATTAAAACTAATCCTGTTACTCCAGCATCTTTCTAAATGTTTATAAGAGCAATATTTAAAATATGTCCCTATTTGTACCCCCAGTTTGTCAAGCTTTGCACAGATTTTTTACATTAAGAGGTTGAGAGGTATGTGCAGAATTATAACTAGGAATCTGGGAATTTGTGTAGAAACAGGGAGGTAGTTTTAACAAACATTCCCTCCACAGGTCTACCAGGTAAGAGAAGTAGAATGTAGCTATAAGTCGGTTGAAGTATACACTGTGTACAAACATACCACTGCCCAAATCAAGGCCATAGGCATTGTAATAATACCTGTAGGATAATGATTAGTGCAATGATCATTAAAGTTGTGAGTACTGCTAGGATATACAAGTTGTTAATTGACCCCCCCCCATCATATCTGCAACAATAATCTAAACACACAAATCAATGGGTATGTTTTACATCAAACCTACTGTTGGGACATATGTCCTATTGTTCAACAAATATTGAAATGTGTTTCTATCATTGGTGGCCTGTTGCTATCAATGTAACCTGTATGCCATTGTAATGGCCACTGTGGTTCCATATAAGCATGTGTTCTGTTTGCTATGCAACTTTTCCAAATCTGTTGTTTTTGGTTAATGGGAATATCTGTGCACTCTGTTATAAGTAATCCTGGATTGTTTTGACTATTACTAACCCACATATGTTCTAAAACTGTAACACCATAGTACGTTTGGGAAGGCCGGTCCCAGCGGACCCACCTCTCCCACCTCATCTGGCCATGGCACCGGGCCACAGCATGTCTGGGACCCACCCCGGGACCTCCTCGTCCGCTGGTCCTGCACCACCTTTGGGTGGAACCGCCTCAGGGGATGGGGCTCATCCCCCCTGGGAATGGGCACATACAGGATACTGTCACCTGAAGCCAGGTCCGGGGTTTGGCATGTAGCGAGCTTTGAAAGGAGTTTGGAGATCTGCTACACCAGCTTGAGGGACGTGTGGCACAATTAGAGGGTCAGCCTGCCCCTCCTGCTCAGCCCCCAGCAGAGCCACCTTTGGGGCCATGAAGGTGCAGTGGTGACCACCGATGGATAGGGACCTCAGTCCCACTGTTTCCATTTGGGGGGGTCATCGGCTTCCAATTTCCAAACACCCCTCCATGTCCAAGATGTTTACCCCCCACATGTGTCATATACCGCCCCTGTATGCTGTCTTGTCTGTCTTCCTACCCAACCTACCTCCCCAAATATACCTACTATCCTTCCCCAACATCCCACTCTCACCTTAAAAAAAGGGCAATCTGTTCTCATACATAGCTGTCCATTTTACACACATATCCACTGGACACATGTAATCTGGTCTAATTGGCTTCACAACATATTTTTGTTGTCCTCACCCCTCTCTAAGGGGTTTGAGTGTCCAAATATACCTCCAAATTCAGTATATATGCACAGCTGTTGCTGTAGAAGAAATGGACAACTATAGACCTTCCCCACACCCATCCTGCACATCCCTAGTTACTTTCCCTATTGTCTTTCCCTCTGTGTGCCCCCTTTGTCACCCCTTTCCTATCACCCCTTTTTTCGTTTCTTTTAAAGAAATTAGCATGGGGGTAAGCAGGACTAAGCTCTTTTAAGCAGTAGTAACAGGATTAAGCCCGTTTGTGTGGCGCTAAGCAATGCCTACCCAGATTAAGCACTTTCAGGCTAACTGTCTGTAAGCATATTTAAACGGAAGTTAGCATTGCTTACCGCCGTGCAAACCCACTTACAACTGCTTAAAATTGCCTTAATCACTCTTTTTCCAACAGCCCTTGTTCTGCCCAGCAACACAAAGATTCAACCCTTGCAAGTCTCGAACCAAGGACACTGCACACCATAGCCACAACAAGTTACCACTAAGCTATCTGAGGTGTAAGATGTTGGGATGATTTCTCTAACATATCATGCAGAACAGTCAGTCTGCCATAGGGAATGTACAATGTGGAAGCACTAAACATTCTAATGATACATACACACACACACACACACACACACACACAGATATATATATATATATATATATATATATATATATATATATATATATATATATAAAATACATATATAAATATATAAATACTTATAGATATATAGAGAGTATATATAGAGGGTGCATAGAATATCAGACAACCATTATTCCTACAGCTGCCACCTTTTCAAATGCCCAGTGTCTGATTCTTCCCTACAAATGAGAATTATTGCATGAAACATATACCCACACACAATGCAAAGGACATGACACCGCAAAGTTTGCATACATATAAATGTTTATTTGTGTACTATTTTAGTTGTTTATGCCAATTCTTATAGCATTTAGGTGTTTGAAATACATAATAATTGATTAATGCAACTCTCAAAGAAAACATATGATGCAGTAATCTGTAAAACTAACATACTTTGCTGTCTAGGCTAAAGCCTTCAAGTAGTACAACACTAAAAAACACACTTGCCTTGAAGACAAGAATCAATCAACACTTAATTACAAATGTAGTTTAACGGCCTCCAATTACACTCTGTAGTCAACCTCCTAGGGGGGAAAAGTATCAACTGTCACAATGTAAATGTATCCGTTACATAATAATGCTTCACTTAAAACGTCACTATCACACTGACAAACAGAACTGTGTGTAAGACAGTAAGCTCTAGCCCACCACTGTTCCCATGGTGAAACGTATGAAAATGTACAGCCATATACCTTTATGTTTCTTATTACTGATATTCCTCACATGTTGTAACAGCCTAGGTTAAAAAATGTAATACCCCTCCCCCATAAAATGTCTTACAAGGGCATATAACAGTTGTCTGTATACACTGACCTCCAGACTGTACAGGGTCACACATGTTTTGTCCAGCTGTAGCCCTCATATATATGGACCCTACCCCATAACTTGTGTGGGAGTCCACAACATCACTGGAATGATAGCAGGAATGTCAGCACTAAATAATGATAGACTATTACCTATCAACCTCTTACTGCATGACATCAGGACAAAGCCTGGTATATAAGTGAAGGACAGAGGCTGAAACACAGGGCCATATTTGAAATGTTGCTGTTATACACTGTGAAAGTTGCTAGTATTACAGGATTGGTTGCGACATACCCTTACTCAGGAATATGAAGTCAGAAACACAAATGGATGTTGCCATGTACTGATAGCAATCAATGGAGAGAATGCCACTGATATGTCAGGGACGAGACCTGTATGGGGAAAAGACAAAAGATAACAACCAATCCTCTGTCCATCATGTGGATAGGCCCACAGTTGTGAGCTATGCAGACAGACTGCATTCCATGCAATACTATCATGTAAACACAAACCCTGTAAAACTAGCAGTATTCAATGAATATAACAGCAATACTAACACACTGTCCCAAGGTCTGGAACCATATAGAAACATGTAGTTGCCCTGTGTCCACAAGTCCTATGTAGGAGGTATTCTTACCTGCTGTCTGTAACACTGCTGCCCCCACACATGAAGGATGTCTTCCATACAGGAAAGGTATAGGGACAATGCCCACATGATGTAGTTATTTATAGTTGTGGGTTGCTATGACATTGACTACTGGAAGAACTACACAGCTGCCTGCATACAATTAGCAAGTGTGGAACAGCAATTGGTGCAGAGGCCACCATCTGAACATGAGCATCACCTACAAAAGCCATGCTTCGACCTATTCAAACAAGCTTGATCCCAGTAGTGGAGAGAGAGAGACACCAAAAAAGAAAACACATAAACAAAACCTCAAAATAATAACTAAGAAACAAGAAGACAACCTGTACACAGAAGGAACCTAAAGATAAACCAGGTATGTGAAACATGTAAGCATGTAATTGAATGTACTACTTGGTCTGTAATAATGGGATAGATGATTATGAAAGAGGTATATGTACCATCAATACTTGCTGTAATGATGTCCTGCTGAACAAATGCTATGTACATAGCATCTGGCTCTGTCTGCAGTGGGCCATACCTGTCATCTGTGCAGATCTTCATAAAATGTCAAGATTTAGCCATCATACTGTTTAGTCTGCTTCTCCAAACATCTATATTAGTCTGGCAAATAGCTGGAGATGGAAGTAATGAAGTCATGACAGACAGACAGATGAGTTTCAGACCCCACCACCTTGAGAACAGTCATGGTAATGTGAAATGTATCATGCTACAAACTTCATAGGTTTGTAATAGGCATATCTATGATCTGTCCATATATATCCCCCCCAGCGTTAGGCTTGGTCCACATGTGATGCCCTAAAAGGTGGATAGGTTGGGTCACAGCTGAGGAGCCTGACACACCCTGGGAAAGAACAGCTCACATATGGCAACCACTAGAGTGTCTGTCAAACAGTCATGTCTGTGCCACTGATGGCCAGTTAATGGGATGTTGTCCATATCCATATGTTACCTGTGAATATGTGTATTATACATGTTTGCATTGTAAATCTAAGATACCTATATAGGGCATGAGCATAGTAAAGCACTGTTGCAGATGTGTGTGTTAAACTGCATGTGATATATTGAATTAATAACATTCAACTGTATAGTGTTCTTCTGGACAATGTTCACAGTTGTGACAGATATCTGTAGTCACTTACACATATACTTGTGTTATGGCAGCTATATTAATACTTATCAAAAATGACTTCCCTGTTTTGTCACCCAGTGATGTGGACCAATGACCAGAAGTCCTGGTATAACAGGTTGAGATGTATAATTGAGCTGTAATTCTGTACATACAGTGTGCCATAATGACATAAAACACAAATGTATACCAGGTATCCCCTGCGCATGTGTATGTATGTGTATGTTCAGCTGAAAGGCACAGAAGTAATAACAAGGGTCACAAGCAGTCCGGAAAATAGAATGTGCATATTGCACATGTGTGTAATATCACTGTCACTGCATACAACAAAATAAAATGTGTACTGCTACTGATTGTTGCATTGCCATGACACTGATATGGTTACTACAGTAGGCATGTTTATCATGTAGTAATCAAAGAAATGTACAACTGTGTTATGACCCAGTGTCCATGCCTACCACTAACAGCTATAGCAACACCAATAGACACTGGATATCAAAGTGTACATACCCCTGTTGGAATGCCAGGTCTGTGTGCTGTATACCAATGAGACCACAGAAAGTCATGTCAAAACATTTCTCACCTCAAATGTGACCCATAACCTGTACACTTCTATTGAAAAAGAAACAAAGCTGTTTCATGGAAGGTGAGTAACCATTGCCAAGTAAAGATGTGATATGACGTTAGAGTACAAACCAAGACAAATGGATACTGTAATCATCTCAACGAGTGTTTACACAACATATCAGTGTAAGGGTGTGCACACACATTCAACTGGCTTAGTACAATAATGAGTATTAATTCCCATATGTTTCCACAGGACAGGTTGTTATGTTCCCTATTGAACTGAGCAGGCTATAGGACACATCACAGGTGGGGATTGTGTTGACATGTACTTTTGTGGGGTCATGTTCCAATTGCACAAGTACCATGCATTATAACAGGGGTGCGTACACTTCATATCCACTGCAGCTATATGGAATCAATAGTACCTTACCTGGACAACCATCCTCCACGAATGATAGAGTAATCTCCTTTGGTGGACAGCACCAAGACACAAAGCACATAATAGGCTGCTATAGTGGCTGTACAGGGACACATAGGTGCAGGCCACAACTTGGAAGCAAGTGCACCTCTATCTGAGCAAGCATGTAGGTTCACAGGTGTCTTCCTGTAAGGCTGACTATGACTAGAAATCAGACATATCCAAACCGCCAAGGCCAATTGCAACCATGTCTCCACATATGTACACAGTCTCAGAGCCAGTAAAACAGATCAACCTGTACTGGGGGTAAAGCACACCTCATACACACATGCCATGGATACAGGCAACCTGCATCAGATAACATAGGTGGGAACAGTTGTACCCTGTCCACAACATTAGTACAGGGGGATATGCACATCAACCACAATCCTGCCCACATCAATTGTGAGCATGGACATAACGCCGACTGATGGTAACAAGAGCAAGTCTCCATGGGGCATGAGAACATCACAGTTTGCCTCCTACTTGAATACAGGCATGAGCTCACAGTTACATCACACACTACAGTCAAACACACACATGCCAACATCCACACACCATCCACATGGAAGATGGCCACTGTCATCTCTCTGCACAGAAATGAATGGTGAATAGTGGATTATGCCATTAAGTGTCCAACACTGGGGGAACTGGCAGGTCAGGGCCAGGAGTGTAATGCAAGATGTCAAAGCCATGATAGCTTACAGTGTTATGGTATAGTCTGGATTATTTGCAAGTAATATCCACTGTTGATGTGCACATGGACAACTGTATGAAGTCCTGTGACCTTTTTTCCTGTTTATGTCTTCCAGGTACAATGTCCCGGGAACATCTGCCTACATTCACAAACCTGGAAAAGAATGCAATCATCCAATACCTCATCATGCATCATGCCATCCTATTTGGCCACAGGGTCCAGGATCTGCAGGAGAGGATCACCCTGTGGAATGAGCTCATCCACAGGGTAAACAATGTCAGCCTGCACAACCATATGTGTGAGCAGGTGCGGCATTGCTGAACAGATCTGATCCACCACACCTGTCAGCATGATGCTGCAGTTAGGAGGGACCGGCTAGCCATAGGTGGGGGTCATGCCATCCAGACCCCACCAACACATGCTGAGGAGCTCCTTGTCAGCATTGGGATACCCACCCACCAGCCGAGACACCAGGCTGAAGACAGCATTGTGGAGGTGGGTGCCACCCACACAATGGACAAGGAATGTGCAGGTAAGGCCCCAGAGTGCATTACTAGACCACTGTTGCTTATCCATTTTCATCTGTAAAGTATCTACATGCATATGTCAGATAAGATAGTCTGTTGCTGCAGTGTAGTAATGAACAGATGTACATAATATCTAGTATTGTGGGTTTGTACTGTTGATGTGCTGAAATGCTGCTCACACCCTGTACCAATGCCACAGGTGTGGCTACTGACATTACTTCTCTCACACAACTATTTAGGTCCTTCTGGTATACAACTGGGGCAGCAGCCTGTACCTGGTGAGTATGGAGTTGTTTTGTTCAGGTTTGCCAATATACCGATCAGGTTATGGCCATGCTATTTGCCATGCACACATTTAAGATACCTACCCATAATGCATGCTGTACATGTTCACTTATTGTTGGTGTTAACTGCACTGCATCACAGTGGTCACCGAGGTGGCATATCTGAAGGGTATGTAAGAGTCCTGCAGTATACCTAACAACCTGTCAGTGCAAGATGTGTGGACAGACATGAGCATAATAGTGGGACAAATGGCCTACTGTAGGGACATGTCTGAAACATAACCCTTATGCAGTGGCTACAACAGTGTATACACCACTGTTCAATGGCAACTGTTCCTGATATAAACAACGGCAAACCACAATACCACATTCCACACCTTTTACAACCTGTAATGTGATCCTAACATGAGCAATGAATGTGTAATATGGAATCCTATGTTAGGGCAATACATATGGGGAATACATACCTTAACAAACACTGGAAGCACATGTGTACACACACACTCCAAATAACATATTGTGAAAGCAGCTTGTGATGTACTGACAATGTTCACTCTTCTTGAGTACACACCTTCCATCAAGTACAGGGCCTCAATGTCACACCAAGTAATGGCCTGCTGTCCAAGAAGTATGTCCATGACATTTGCCCACTCACCTGCAACAGAGGCAGCCGTGGCTTGCACACATCTTACAAACCATGAAATGGATCTCATATCTGAAAGGTAGCACTCAGGAGTGGGAAAAGTAGCCTTACCTCACCATTGCATATACCATGGCAAACAGTGCAGACAGTCATGTATGTGTATGCATGAAGTATGGGACAACACTGATGTAGAAAATAAACATATGCCCATCCAAAACAGATGACAAAACTTGTTGAAAATTGGTCATGGAGGTTGACAGAAACAAGCAGCAACACTGAGGGACTTGCAGGAATGTCTAGCAAGTACTGCCTGTGTAGTACCTGTGATGACAATTGCCTGGATTTTGAAAAAGTGTGGCCTATGGGTTAGGATAATCAGACAGAAGAGTTGTCCCACATAATACATCATGCATGGCTCTCTACGGGCAGCATAAGGATAACATATAGTCTCCCAAAGGCATGTGTTGCAATGTGTAATGTGTCATGAGACCAAGGCTCAAACCTACAGACAGTATTCATAAAGATACATGTGGTGCACAATTAACACCTCACTCCACCTCAGGGCCACCATCCCCAATATTTAGCTTGCTGGTGCCAGTGTACACCTTTAGGTTTGCTGTTCATTAACTGGAACTAGGCCAGTAGCATTGTGTTTGGAATTTGGAACACTGCAAAATCACACTCATGTGTGGCCCATAGCTGTCAAGCATCTGCAATAAGGTTGTGGATGAGGAGGGGTGTCAGCTTGAAAAACAACAGTGAACTGAAGCATACATTCAAAGCTTGCTAAGAATGGTTGCATCTGAACACAGTAAATCTTATGAATTGTGCCAGACATAACCCTGACTCTACAGCAATGGGGAAGCCACTGTGTGCCCTCCAAGGGCTGTGCACATGAGCTGACCTTGCAATCTGGCAGTGGGACATTTCTAGGGCAAACTGACCAAATAATGGCAAGTGAAGATGGGCCATGCTAGTATACCCCTTCCAGGAATAATGACTGCTGTAGTTCACTTAACAGGTGCTTCAACAAACCATTGTGTTAAGGGTGTGCACACTTATGCAAACCACATATTGTATGCATCTCATTCCGCATCTGCATGACTAACACATTTGTTTGATACTGCATTGGATTGCACAGGTCATATGTCACATATCAGGTGTGTGTAATGTTAAGAAATGCAGTATTGTGGCCCCATTGCATATAATAGAAGAGGCTGGAATGTCAATAATGGTATGTACACACCTCATATCCACATTAAGCTTTGAAGGTTGTCAGTGTAACCAGATTTTATTCCACATACATGCACTGTTGATGATGAGATCTGCAAATCAAAGGACAGGCATTAATTACTGACATCAGTCCTCATATCATCCCAGGTCTGTGTCAGACAAACACAAAAGGGCTGTGAGCAACAGAGAAAACATAACTTCCACACATATACACATTCAGCAATGGTGTGTACACTTGTGAGGTATGGTACACAGTACATGCCAGTGTGCTGTACAGGTGCACACCAATATTGTGTACATGGGTGCAGTGTGTTCCAGGGGAAGGTGCATCACCTACTAACACAACTCATGCATCATAGAGATGTATAATGCTGGTAACAAGGATTGAGTATGGCTGCAGTGCATGCTGTTGAGTGCCATATGTCATGCATGTTGACTGTTGGATAATGAGAGGTCTGATTAATATCTTTGTGCCACCTCACCTGTAAGTGTGTGTGTGTGTGTGTGTGTGTGTGTGTGTGTGTGTGTGTGTGTGTGTGTGCGCAGAAGAAAACCATAATGTACAGGTCTTAATTTACATTTCTTGTCTGCCCCTCTCAGGTGGTGAGGTGGCTCAGGGTCACTCCTGCAGGCAAACTGATGTTAGTGTCCATACAGACTCTGATGATGATAGGCATAGTGAGGCACAGGCAGTTTTGTCAGGGGCGGAATCTCAGCAATTGGTTGACATCCCACTGTTATCCACCCTATCCCCTCACACAGTCACAATGCCCATACATACGCCATCACCAGTGACCATAGATGAGGGACAGTTGGTGGGTGGTGGCATGGGACAGGAAAGTGTGATGACTATGGCAAGTGTGTCTGTACACAGCAGCCATAGCTGGATGACAGGCGAGGTACCACAAAGGCAGATGTACAGGGGTGCTTGTAAGCAGGCTGCTGGCCATCATGCCCCTGGAAGAAGTGCCACATCAGGTGTCACCATACGCATGTTTTGGGCCATCATGGAGACACAGGCACTAATGGAACATTACACCAGAGATAGTCTGAGGCTCCAGAGGGCTACTCTTCCTGCTGTATGTGACAACATCTGTGATCTTGCAGGTTCCCACCATTATTTTGCAGAGGTCATGGATAGGCAGTTGGGTTCGATGGTGGGAATCCTCGACTGTGCGGTGTCTATGGTAGAGCATGTGGAGGGAGTAGGGCATCAGCCACATGGATGTAGGTCAGCAAAACCAACAGGTGGAGGTCTACGTGGACATGCAACAACTCACAGCTGCCCCTGTAGTGGCAGTACCAGCACCAGCACTGCAGGGGGGGGTGCTGTCCACACCTCAATGCAGCAGGCCATGTGCACGTGGTCCTGGCCAATCCCAACAGGGACACGGATCCAGCGGACAATTTTCATCATCAGGGAAGTGTACCATATCTGGGCTTCTGCCTGGTAGTGGCTGTGCAACACCTGGCAAGCACAGTTCCTGCGTTCATGGCTGGACATGGTAAACTGTTCACCCTGCCATGTACGGTCTGCAGCTGTCCAACAAACTCCTGTATAGGGCAGCCACATGGCAGAAATGTGTGCATACATGCACACACACATCACCAACACAGCTAGGGCACCTCCATACCTACACTCACCACATCTGCAAAGCCCATTTAATAAAGTACCCCCTAACCCACACACATGATGTCAACCAAACGGCTCAGCCTAGGCCTTTGGGAAACCCACAACACACCCTGTGCATATGATGATACCTGTGCCACATCCCTGTCATCCATATAATCAATGCAGGGACATGCTAATATGGTTCCAATGCACAGGGAGAATGTACTAAGGTTGAGCAATGTAATGCTGTTTAACATGCTTTCAGCTAGAATGATTAATGCTTACACATCAGGGTGTGTAACTGTCCAGCCATGATGCATTATAGCTGTTATTAACACTGACTATTTGTGGTCTCCATAATGTATTCTGTTTGTGTTCTAGGTGTCTATGTGTCAGCAGGACATTGGTCTGCTGTCCTTTCCTACAAGGGGTGTGGCACTGTGGTGACAAATTGACTGTGTCATATCTTGGGTAAAGCTGAACACAAGTAACAGGTCTGTTTAACAGTTACTGCATGTGCCACATGGCTGATAGGTCTGAGGGGTGTATACAGGTGAGTGCTTGGTGGCTGATGTAAGCAGCTCTTCTACAGTGAACAATGGTAAGTGTACTGGGTGGCACACACCAAATGTTTGTGAATAACACACACACAGAGGCTTTGGTGCTGATGCAATACACAGAGAATACTGTTCACATGGATGTTCTTCATTTTGCAGCAAACTCATTTTGGCCTATGTAATTCCACGAAGACCAAATTGCCAAAACATCACATCAGTAAATAATCAGTCCGCCAGTTTAATGTCATTGACAATGGTACTGGCAGGGTATATGTCCTCTTCCCCAATGTAGTGCATTCCTGGAATTGGTAAACATAGGTTTGCTGGTGTGGGTGGCACAGCCCCCCACTTTAGAGGGTGTGGGGTGGTGTAGAACCACACATAGTGTGATTAACAACTACTTATTTGTTAACATAAACTGTACAGTATAACAGCACACTAAGCAGGGGGATACGCACAACAATAACTCCAATGTGGGTGGCTGTGTCCACAACACCCACACCCAACTATATATGCCAACTTCAGTATTGCTGTACAGTTGTAAATTGGGGAAAAGGGCATTCACACATCCACTACTAGTTTTGATGGAATGAAGTTCCACAAGTTGATTTATTTGAAATGTTACCTTTTAGTTCTCGGACAAATGATCTCCTGGGACATATATTTTCTGAAAACTGACGTAGATCCCTTCGCATACACACTCACATAGTTAGCAACACTGAGAGTAGAACTCCTTCATAAGTACTTATTGCTACTAATGTGTTTGGCCTTAATTGCACACAACATGGAGCTTTTAGGGTGAGGTGTGTCCCGAGCTTCCTGTTAAGTGAAGAACATCACCAGGCCTTGTGCAGTATGGTAATGGGGGATATACTGGGTGTTAATAAACAACACATAATATGACATACTGTCATATACACATTGACAAACACATACAGTCATAGACATATTTGACAGACCTGGGTTTAGCAGTGCTAACTACCTTGTCAGTGAGTTCATACTGTTGCAGTGTTTTTGCACACAGCACATGCATCATTGAGCTGGATAGTGTAATCAGTTACTTGTATGGTTGATAGTGACAGAGGTCTTCATACAGTGGACCTTGGGACATGTACTGGGGATACCATGGTGTAAAGACAGTATACCCAGCACCCACACCCCACATTGGATATTATACTCACTGAAACCCATGATAATGCTCTGACATACCCACAATCACACATTGACCAGGAGTGCAATACAAGCCCCTGTCTATCTAATCAGTGCTACTGCAGGGATATGCATTTATTGCATATATCACAGGGATAGTAGAGTGAGGGTTTGTCATGGCTCTAATGTCAGCAACATCACCATCCTTTATAATGTATGGCAAGGTTTATTGTATTTGGAGAATGTGGCCTCAGAATGCTGTCTCTTACAAAATATGCACACTCACACACAATTGCACGCGCACACACACACACACACACACAAACAACCCCAGCCTATCTAGCCATTTGTAGAACAGTGTTATGCTGGTACTGCTAGCTCCAGGTAGCCCAAAGGGTGAAGAGTGTAACAAAGTACATTTAATGTCAATCACAGCAGCAGCCATTTCTAAGTATAGCAATGGGGGATGTAGTGGGTGAGAAGGCCCTCAGTGTATTTTCAACTACAAGTTTACAAACACACTGACACTGCCATTCTCAGTAATGCACACTGATACATTTGTCAATACTGCGGTCTATAGGTGCAGGTGTTCCTAGGTGTGTACCAGGCTAATGTCCATGGAGAGATGAGAAGAGTAGGGCATGTGGGTACAATGGTATCATGCCACCTGACAATGTTCAGCAGGGCGTCTATCAATCAATGCCACTTGAGTGATCCCCAGGGTGACAGTTAAATTCAACATCCAATCATCTGGTTTTCTCTTGCAGTGGGCCAGTGAGGTGCTGACATGTATGCAACATATATTGCATAACATGGCCAGTGTCTAGGTTAGAGACATGTACCCAAGCATGCTCTGTTGACTGTGGTAGTCTGGTTGAGCAATCCATGGCATGTGGTGCATACAGGGTGGGGTTTTCTAGCTGTGGCATTCATAACACAGCTGGGCAGACAAGTCAGTGTCAGTCAGAGATTGCCTGTAAGCAGCCAAGATGGATACCTGACATCTGCACATCTGTACAGAGGACAGGCATAAATTAGCTAGTCAACAGGTTATGCATTAGGATGAATGTTTTGACAGACAGATGTCTGACACTGATAGGTATGCCATTACTACATGACAGCAGTCCTCAATGAGATGTCCTAAACACATAGTAGTCTACAGTTAATATCAACATATCAGATCTATATCCAGTAGGAGATACTTAAAAACATACAGCTCAAACACCAATAACATGATAGTCAATACTCAGAGTCCAGCTTTGCATGCAGGTGTGCATTGCTCCAGTACTACAATCTGCAATCTACTCTTACTTGGAAAAGCACTGTTAAAAGTAGTAACATAATGATACAATACATGCAAGTGTGACTGCATATAATCTGGGATACTACCCATGTATGAAACACATACAAAGATAAAATATTGTGGTACTAGCCATACATACTCAGATGTCCCATACAATATACTCACACCCCTTGATACTGTAATGACAGCACATAGAAGCATGTTATGTACATGGAATTAAATACACTTATTAAAGATGTCATTACCCTGCTATTTTATCAGACTGGAATGTGATCACTGGTTACCAGGGCTGAGCTATGCTTAGCAGATGTAAGCATTGCTTAAATTTAAATGCTAAGCAGATTTACACACTGGTAAGCGAAGCCTATACAGTGTAAGCGCCTTTTTGTTTAACCGTATATTAGCACTGCTTACCGTCATGCAAACCCACTTAAAGCTGCTGAAAACTGCCTTAACTACTATGTATCTAACACTCCTTGTTCTGCCTAGCAACAAAATAAATAGCCCTTGCAGGTCTTCAACCCAGGAACCTCCAGACACTTAACAACTAAGCTATCTGAGCTGTACAAATGTCTAGTACTTTTTCAAATATATCATTCAGTACATCTACTGAATAGTAGTGAACAACTGCTTTGACTACTATAATTGTTTGCTACTTGTTGTTGAAAATAGTGCTGAATCAGTCATGTTTTTATATCTAAATATGCACATAGATAAATATGATGGGATACATCTGAGAAGGTATATACAACAGTCATGTTTACACATAACAAGGATATGTATGTGTGTGTGTGTGTGTGTGTGTATATATATATATATATATATATATATATATATATATATATATATATATATAACAAGGATATATATATATATATATATATATATATATATATATATATATATATATATATATATATATATATATATATATATAATACATATATATATATATATATATATATATATATATATATATATATATATATATGGGTCTTCTTTACATGGTCGACAGTTCAGAAAGTCGACTTTCATATGGCCCGGACCATATGATCAACTTTCAGAATGCCGACTATGTAAAGTAAACATAAACACACAACAAACACTTACCTTAAACTTTTAGCTGTGCCCCCCCCACCCCCCCTAACTTAAATATAACAACCCCGAGATCGCACTACAGTGCGGAAGTGGGAAATTTTCCCATTCTGCACTGTGCAGAGATAGCAGTTCCCCATGGTCAGCTTTTCAAAAGTCGATCATATGGTCTCGGCCATATGAAAGTCGACTTTATGAAAAGTCGACCATGTGAAGGGAATCCATATATATATATATATATATATATATATATATATATATATATATATATATATATATATATATATATATATATATATATATATATATATATATATATATATATATATATATATAGTTTACCTTCAAAATGTTGAATGCTAAATGGTTGAAAATAAATTGGTTAAATGCACTATACTGAATGATCAAAATGTTAAAATAAAATTAGTCTAAACTCACAATGTCGAAATTATCGAATTTGCTCATTTCTGCACTGTAGTGCGATATCGGAGTTGGTATATTTAAGTAGGGGGGTGTGGGGGGCAATTTTTTCAATTAAATGATTTTAGACATTTTGATCATTAAGTGTTTTGGGTTTAGATGTTATTTTTCAACCAAATGAACATTAGACATTATGGCATTCGACATTTTGAAGGTAAACCTATCTATATATATATATATATATATATATATATCTATATATATATATATATATATATATATATATATATATATATGGATCTACTTCAGTAGATCGAACTTTTACAAGTTTGAACCACATATGGCCGAGACCATATGTTCGAACTTGTAAAAGTTCGAACACTGAAGAAAAAAGAAAAAAAAACAACAAAAAACAAAACTAAATGTCTGTAAATGGGGGGCTACACCCCCTGCACCCCCACAACCCCCCACTTAAATATACCAACTCCGAGATCGCACTACATTGCGGAAAAGGGAAATCTTCCTGTTTCGCACTGTACGGAGTTCTCCGTTCAGTCCGATCGGACTTTTACAAGTTTGAAGATATGGTCTCAGCTACATGCATATACAAATATATATATATATATATATATATATATATATATATATATATATATAATGTGTATATAACATATGCCCATAACATGTAGTGGAGTCATACCTCAGCACCATAACTCTCAACCTCTTCATGCAAAGAAACATAATGTAAGTATTGCAGTTATAAATGTAGAATGTTGCTACAGTAACAGGGGTTGTGTCAACAGATATGGTGTGTAGGAAGGCTCTTTTAAAACTGACATGTACACCATCAGTTACTGACAGACATCATAAAATCATCATAGTGAAGTACCAGACAAATCACAGTAATGATCCCGTGGAATACAGCAGAAATATGACCAATAAACGTGGACAGTCTGAAACAATCTGGTCAGTCCATAGGTATACACAGAACTCCTTAGTGCAAGACGTGTGCACCAAGCCTGACAAAGGGGATGTTTACAGCCATGTAAATGGGGATATATCACAAATACTGGATTAGATAAGCTCACACCGTTGATGCATTCACACCCTCCTGTCTGTCCTAACACATATTAACTGGAGAGCAGAGGTCCCAAGCCCACATACTTCCCACTAGTTAGTGACATACATCTTCACAGCATCCCACTGCTTTTTCAGAAATACACAACATGTATGGTGGCCAGGCAACAGTACATCTGACAAATATCTGGGCATAACATAACACTAGGTAAATACACTGAGCTGCTAGGCATGTCACCAAGCACTGTCTAAACTACAGGCAGACTGCCACAATACTAACCCAAGTTTCCTATGGGGGAATACACATGTAATTGCAAATATAGCAGGCACTGCAGGCATGTAGCAGCATGGAGTAACAGACACCAATGTGAAAGTGCATACCCACAACCAATCTCAACACAGTCGCAGTCACATTATGGAACAAAACCATCATCATTTTTGCCACTCACACACTAACCCTACATATTCTGGCCCAATTCACGTGTAGTCTGATGCCTGACTGTGGTATGGGACATGTCACAGTCTGGCCCTACAAACATATACGCTGATAGGGTAACAGAAACTGGAGCAGCATGCAACATCAGATAGAACAGGACCAAGAACACTGACATCTATCCCAGTCTGTACACAGGCCAGATAACATATTCACAATACACTGCTACACAATACTGACACTCTGTCAACAATCACCATAAGTACACAGACCTCACTACTATACAGACTACAACAGACTGTCCAGGTGTTGTCCTCAAATATAAGGCCTCCTATACATAACATGTCTGGCAGTTTGATATATCACTGGCTTGATATCAGAAATTATATCAGTAAATAATGATATACTGTACATATGCACCTCTTACTGCATGACATATGGACAAAGGATGACAGACTTGGGGGACAGAGGCAGAAACACAGAGCCAATATTGACAAATTGCTGTGATAAACTGAGAAAATTGATGGTGTAACAGGGTTTGTTGTGACATATCTCCTCTGAGGGATATGAAGTCAATAGCACATATGGATGTCACCATTTACTGACTGCAATCATCAGAGTATGCTACTGCATTTCTAAAGAAAGAAAAGGTGTGAGTAACACACCATATCTAAGACTCCAAACTCTGGCCAGTCTGCAGATAGCCCTACAGGTGAGAGTTTCCTCAACCACATAACACTGGCATGCCAGACTTTAAATCATGCAGAACAGCCATATCCATACAAACCCTGTTAAACCAACATTACTTCAAATGTAGAACAGCAATACTTACATGCTGTCCCCATGTCTGGAACATCCCCCTCCAGTTTATTGGCCTATCTCCACAGTGTTTGTTGCAAGAGGTATTTCTAACTACCCTCTGTGATGCTGTTTGTCAGACACCCACATGAAGTCCTGCTCACAATGAAGGAAAATGGCCAACACCCACATAAACTGCTTAGTTATAGGAGTGTGTTTCAATGCAATTGGCTATAGAAATGATACCACAGCTGTTCCATATGCAATTAGCAAGTGGGGGACTCCAATTCGTGCACAGGCCATCAGCTGATCATGAGCATTACCTACAAAAGCCAAGCTGCTGCCTATGCAAAACAGATGTATTTTTCCACATCTACCAGAGAGAGAGAGAAAGACAGACAGATACAGAGAGAAAGAGAGACAGAGAAAAAGGAAGAAAGGAAGAGAGAAAGAGACAAATGTGTTTGTGTATGATCTGTGGGTGGACAGTGGTGTCTGGGTATTATAATGGTTACCTATATTGTTTATTAATCCATACTGTCACATAGTAATTGCGCATGGCAGTAGACATTTATGGCTGTGAATTGTCTACAACAACCTCTACAGTGTTTGACAACTGTTGGCCTTATAATGAGGACATTGGGACATTTAGGTCCTCAATATAATAATGTAGCAAAACCCACACTGGAATGAATCCTCTCATTACACAATCACCCCAACACCCACACAGGATACTGATGACACACACACACTTACCAGTACTGAGTTTCAAACCCCTACTTGGCTATGTATTGCTATTACAATGTTACACAGTTATCAGATGTGCCACAGAGCTTGCATGTTGGAAAGCTGTCCAATGGTATCTTTGAAGGTGAGTGACATCAGCAGCAGTGCTACAGGAGGGGTAAGGGTGGTGTAGTAACTGTGAATGTCCACAAAATCAGGTGTCAACAAAGACAAACACACACTCTCTCACACACACATGATCACAGTTGTCAGGACCAGGATTAGAACTCCTACCTAACTAGTTTGTTACACTGCAGTATTACACAGTTATCACAAGTGCCACAGAGCTTATAAGGCTGAAGATTGGCCAAAGGGTTATTTCAAGGTGACTGACATCAGCAGGCATGCCAAAGTAGGGCAATAGAAGGTGTAGTGAGTGTGAATGTCCTCAAAATCATTCATCTACACACACACACACACACACACACACACACACACACACACACACACACACACACACACATACACACTTGCCAGTACTGAGATCCATAGGTTCATTGCTTCACAGGTGGCTAGTAGGTGAATGGGCCTGAAGGATCTACAAGGCTAGGCCAAGGGAATTACCTTGGCATCAGGCCACATGACAATAGTCCCCAGTGTGGCTCAGGGGTGTAGTCCCTGGAGTGTTCCTAGGGGTGGGTATTATATTCACTATCCAATCATCCAGGTTTCTATTGTGGTTGGCCAGTGATGTGCACTGCTTCCCATGTATGTGATCTATATCTATATTCCATAACATAGACAGTGTCTGGGTTGTGCACATGTCCCACATGCATGTTCTTTGATGTGTGGAAGAGTACTTGAGGTCTCTGGGGCATGTTGTGTGGGCAGATTGTTATCTTCTGACGTAGCATTCCTGACCTCATTTGGTGAGACCTGCCTATGTAACTGAGGTTGTGATTGCGTCTACATTGACAGTATGATACAGATATTCAGTGGAGTTAGTATCATCTGCCCATACAGGGCATGTGTATAAGGCATGGTATTCCCTTTGTGGGGTAAGTTTGCAGACTCTACAGTTGCTGCAGATGTCCAGTGGGGAACATGGCAAAAGGGCCTCTGTACACATTTATTTGGCTACTGATGGGATAGAACAGGGTGCCATGTCCTTTTACTTGCTGGATAACAAACACCCAGGCAGGAGATGTAACACATCAAAGAACTTTCATAGGTTCATAGGTTGGTACAAGGCTATCGGCCCTAGGGCCTATACAAGCCTAGCCATAACAATTCCCTGGATATTTCTTCCCACAATATTTACTTCCCTGGACCCCTGTCTAGCAGGGTGAATGACGTGATCCCCGGGGTGAATTTCCTATCTCCCATCCAATCGTCAAGGTTCCTTTTGAAGAGGGCCAAGGAGCCGCTCTGCTTGACATGTATGAGCAGTCTATTACAGAGTATGGAGAGTCTCTGGGTCAGGAACCTATCTCTCCAGCATGTTTTGTTCATTGTGATTACAAGGTTTAGATCCCTGGAGCATGTGGCTCTGAGGGATTGGGATTTCTTTAACTCGAGCATGTCCAACAGCTCAGGGTTTGACATGGCCTTGTATGTTAAGCAGAGATCGCCTCTGTGTAGATGATATGCCAAAGAGTATAGCTGGAGTTTTTTAGAAGGTCAGCATAGAGCATCTGGTTTAAGCCTGTGATTCTTTTAGTGAGGTATTTCTGTGGCCTTTCCAGCTGTTGCAGATGTCTTGTGAGGTACATACCAAATGGGGCATTGTATTCTATAATGGGTCTAATGAGAGATGAGTACAGTGGGACAATGACCTCCTTTTTTCTGGATGAAAAGCCCTTAGTGATGAGGTGTGCCACATAAAAGAATTTCCTGACTGTTGTGGTGATGTGGTTATTAAAGGTGAGACCACTGTCCACCTGTGTCCCCAAGTCTCTCATCACACTTTCGGTGTTTAGTGTACTGCCACCTATGTGGTAATTCATGGGTACATGGTTTTTCCCAAAGGGGATAACTATACATTTCTTGGCATTAAGCTTAAGCCCATGGCTCTGGCACCAAGCATCTGTTTCTGTAAGGCCCTTTTGTAGAATATCCACATAATTTGAGGATTCAATAATGGCTCCCAGTTTGCAGTCATCTGAGAACTTTGTTAGCCAGAGTCCCCTTTATGTTGGCCTCTACTTCAGAGAAGTAGATGCCAAACAAAAGCGGTCCCAGGACTCAACCCTGAGGTACTCCACTTGTCACTTGTCTGGAGTTGGATTTGGAGTCGGCTACTTTTACAGTCTGGGTTCTGTCAGTAAGCTAGTTGGCAACCCATCAAGTGATTTACGGATTTATGCCTAGCTTAGTAAGTTTAACAAAGATTCCAGAGTGGGGGATGGTGTTGAAGTCCTTGGCGAGGTCCATATAGGCTGTGTGGCCCACCTTACCCTCGTCCACAGCTGTGGAGACTGATTTGAAGAAGTCAATCAGGTTCAGGAGACAAGATCGGCCCTTTACAAACCCAAACTGGGTGGGGTCCAGTGTTTGAAGGTTGCCAATGTCTTTGTTTATAAATTCCTTGATAATGCATTCCATGCCCTTGCAGATCAGGCTCATCAGACTGACAGAACAGTAGTTCCTGGGATCCAAGGTGGATCTCCCTTTGTTTAGTGGGATAACTGTAGCTGTGCGCCGCTCAGTGGGCACAAAGCCTGAGGTGAGGCTATGATTAAACATGACACTTAGGTGAGGTGCCAGTTCATTTTGTAGTTCATGTAATACACAGCCCGGGATGTCATCTGGTCCCATGGATGCTGTATTCTTAGCTTTGGAGAGTGCGGTTTCTACCTGCGTGGCCATAATTACTGGAATTTGGTAATCTTTTGGTATTGAGATGGGCCCTTTAACGGGTGGGGGGGGTGAAGTTGGCACTAAATCGATCTGCCAAGATATTGGCAATATCCTTGGGATCAGTATGTCAGTGGCACTGTTGTGGTCAACAGGCATGTAGTCCACTGCTATCACACCGTGGTTACTATCTGGGAGGCAATATGCAGGGAACTACCAATATAGCAGTTGTTAGACAGCCAAGTGTGTTTGTGCATAATACATGAGTGGAGAGTGTTCTCTGAGTAATAGAAGGGTCGCCTATATTGTTCACTAATCCATAATGTCACATGTATGTCTGTGGATTGTCTACACCAACCTCTTCGGTGTTTGACATCTGTTGACCTTGTAATGTGGACATTGTGACATATACTAGGCCCTCAGCATAATAATTTAGCAAAACCCACCCCCCAATGGATCCTGTTATAACACAATCACAGCAACCCCCACACAGGATACTGATGACACACACACGCACACACACGCACACACACGCACACACACACACACACACACACACACACACACACACACACAGACACACACACACACACACACACACACACACACACACACACACACACACACAGCAGTATTGCGATTCAAACCCCTACCTAGCTATGTATTGCTAATACAGTGTACCTCATTTATCACATGCGCGATGGAGATTATAGGATGGATGCTGTCCCAAGGTACTTGTAAGGTGAGGAACATCACCAGCCCTTGTAAATACTGGCATTGGGTGATGTAGTGGGTGAGAGATCCCAAAAATAATTTTGCTTTACACACACATATTTAAATTTGCCAGGGGTGAGGTTAAAACCTCTAACAATCTTTTCGTACCATTATGGTTACGCATTTACCACATGCACCATTGACCTTACATAGGTTCATAGGTTCATAGGTTCATACTAGGCTATCTGCCCTAGGGCATTTATAAGCCTAGCCAGAGTGTGTTTGGCTTTCGCCACCCATTTTAAATTAATTTTGGTATGCCTTTTTTTTGAGGTTAGTATACTGTGCCTCTGTCTAACAGTGACACAGAAATGATAGCCGGGGTAAACCTACAATCTCCCCTCCACTCATCAAGATTCCTGTTGAAGAGAGTCAATGTGGGACTCTGCCTAACCTGGACTGGGATTTTATTCCAGAGTGAAGGGAGCCTCTGGGTTATGAATCTGTCCCTCCAGCATGTCCTATTTATTTCAGTGCTGAGGTTCAAGTCTCGGTAGCGTGGCTCGATGGGATTTGGATTTTCTGAGGTGCAGCATGTCCATTAATTCCGGGTTGGACATGGCTTTATACGTCAGGCACAGATCGCCTCTGAGCAGGCGGTATGCCACTGAGTAGAGCTGGAGTTTCTTTAACCGGGCAGCATATGGCATCTGTTTGAGCCCTTTGATCCTCTTGATGAGGTACTTTTGGGGTCTTTCCAGTTGCTGCAGGTGTCTGGTAAAGGTACATCCCAAAAGGGGCATTGTACTCAATTATGGGCCTGATGAGGGATGAGTAAAGAGGCATGATGACCTCCCCTGATCTAGATGTGAATCCCTTCATGATTAGGTGGGCTATATAAAATGTTTTTCTAACCACTTTGGCCACGTGGTTGTCAAATGAGAGACTGCTATTAACTTGGGTCCCCAGGTCCCAATTGACTTCTTCTGTACTTAATGGATTACCACCTATGTGGTAATTTGTGGGCACTTTGTTTTTGCCAAAGGGGATGACTATACACTTTTTGGCGTTTAGCTTGAGGCCATGGCTCTGGCACCAGTTGTCTGTTTCTATGAGGCCCTTTTGGAGGATGCTTGTGTCGGCTGGAGAGTTGATTATGGTGCCCAGTTTGCAGTCATCTGCGAACTTGGTCAGCCACAGTCCTTCCGTGTTGGCCTGTAACGAGAAATATATACCGAACAAGAGAGGTCCCAAGACTGAGCCTTGTGGGACGCCACTTGTAACTGGTTTGGAGTCTGACATGGCTCCAGCAATTCTAACCATGTGGGTTCTGTCCTTGAGCCAGTTTGCAACCCATTTAGTGACATAGGGGTTTATATTTAAGCTGGTGAGCTTATCTATAATGCCCGAGTGGGGTATTGTATCGAAGGTTTTGCGAGGTCCAGGTAGGCTGTGTGGACCACCTTCCCCTCATCAATGGCCTTGGTGACTGTTTCAAAGAAATCAACCAGGTTTAGAGGCAGGATCTGCCCTTAACAAAGCCAAACTGGGTAGGATCCAGTGTCTGTAGGTCCCCAATATCTTTATTTATGAGGTCCATGATGATCCTTTCCATAGCTTTGCAGACCAAGCTAGTCAGGCTTATGGGCGATAGTTTCCAGGATCCGTTGAGGCACCACCTTTGTGGAGAGGGACCACTGTTGCTGTACACCACTCTTTGGGTACATATCCTGTAGTAAGGCTAAGATTGAACAGTAGTTTTATGTTTGGGTTTAGCTCTTCTTGTAGTTCATGTAGGGCAGCCGGGACACCATCTGGTCCCATTGATACTGTGTTTTTGCTTTGGAGAGGCGGCTCTTACCTGAGCATCTGAGATGTCAGGGGGACAGCACTCTGTTGGGATAGATATTTGCCCTTTTGGTGGGGAGAAGTTTGCACTGAACCTGTCAGCTAGGATGTTGGCAATGTCTGTGGGCTCGGTGTATTTTTGTCATTTTGGACTAATTCTGAGCATATCTGGGAATTCCCACCCAGGTTCCTAACATAACTAAAGAAAGCCTTGTGATTATCCTTAGTGTCCTGTGCAATTTTTCTCTCGAAGCTGGCCTTAGACGATTTTATGAGTGCCCGTAGTTTTTGCTAATACTGATCAGAGATGCCTTCCCTTTTTGGGATTTTGCTCTGTCATGTAGTAGCTTCCTCCTTCTATTGTATAGTTTGTTTATGGCTGGGGTCCACCAGACAGGACGTCTGCCTTTGGAGGATTGGGTCTTGGTTTTATTTGGGATTGCATGATCCATGCATTCCTGAAGGTGTTCATTGAATGCGTTTATAAAGGATTCTGTGGTCTGGGCCGTATTTTCCACAGGCCCGGGGGCTTTGAAGGATTCTGCCTCAGTTTTGAGGTGTATGAAATTTGCTTTAGAGAAGTTTTTCACTGTGATTTTCTGGGCAGGGGGTGGGGTCGGGATGTGAATATCCAGTGAGATTAGTTTATGGTCTGACCTTACCAGTGAGGGATACACTTCTGGTCTGGAGCATAGTGTCCCCATGTTGGTGATGATCAGGTCCAGTATGTTTTCCCCTCTTGTGGGAGTGGTAACAAGTTGTTCCATAGCATTTGAGTTTATAAATTCTAGGAACCTTTGGGCTAAGGTGTTGGAGCTAGAGTAATGTTCCCAGTCTATGTTTGGGTAGTTGAAGTCGCCCAATATAATGGTGTTTGGAGAGACCTTCATATTTTCCAGTATTCTCAGGAAGGCCGAGTGGGGTTCCTGTGTTTGGGAGGGTGTTCTGTAGCAGGCTATAAACTGGAAGGCAGTTTTACCCACTGTTAGTTGCACATGGATAGCCTCTGATGCTTCTTGCTGTGCCACCAACCTGGAGGTGTGGGTATCTTTGATGAATATTGATACTCCCCCTCCTTTTGTGGTTCGGTCCAAGTTTTGGGGCCGAAAAGCATGGTATGAGGTATAACCTGGTAGTGCTGGGGTGCTCTCGGGAGCCTTGAACCAGGTTTCTTTTACTGCACAGATATCGGTGTTCTCCATGCTAAGGAGAGTTTTGAGTGCGTGCATCTTGAGGTTTAGACTTCTAGCGTTGAGTAGCATTACTCTTAGTTTCTTATCCCTTGTGATACCTATGGAGGTGGGTTTGTCTTTTGAGCCTTGCCTAAAAAAGGCACTATGGGGGTAGCAAGAGCCTTTGCCAATATCTGAAAGCCCAGGGGTGACAGGTGCAAGCCGTCCCTAGTGAAGCATCGTGGCTTGTCGAGCATGTCATCCCAGGCTGACAGGCATTGGATCCCCTTTGAATGACACCAATACTTAAGCCAATTGTTGAAATTGATCATCTTGTCTTCATATTGTGGCATCATACTTGGTGAGGGTAAGATGCTACTCAAGGTCAGGGTCATACCGGCCTGGGCTACATGCTCAGAGAGCTCCTCTATGTCTCTTTTCATGTAGTCCAGGGAGGTACGTCTCAGGTCATTCACACCAGCATGGACAATGACTGAGTCATATTTGTGCTTGCCTTGGAGTGACCTGAGTGCTTGTGTTATGTGGCGGATCCTAGCGCCCGACAGGCAGCTCACCGTGACCTTCTCCTTGTTCAGCCTGGTGAGCGGGACGTCAGTGTGCCTGATGATAGAGTCACCTATTACAAGTGTATCAGGTGTGTTGTTTAGCCTTAAGGGTTGTGACTGTTCGGCACACTGGCTTTGTGAGCTATGTGTTGCACTTGTTTTGTTTTGGGGTAGCGGTTGCTTGGGTGTCTGCTTTGGAGGTCTCTGCTGCTTAGGCAGATTTTTATTTAGAGCCTCAGTATGTTTTGTGTGTTTATGTGTTTGGTTTGTTGTCGTGGTAGGTCTATGTGAGACTGGAATTGTAGTGAGTGTGGTTTCCTTCTCCTCCTGACTGGTTACGCCAGTACTGAGTTGAGAGAGCTTAGCCTCCAGTTTGGCTATATGGTTGCATCTCTCACATGTGTTGGAATTTGTTGGGAGGAGGAGAGGATTGTCTGTGTACATGAGGCAGTTGTAACATTGCCTCAAGATTCCCAGATTCACCAGCTGGACCAGAGAGGAGATTGACAACTGACCTTTGGACATGCTAGAATAGTATTGGGAATTCCTTTATAATTGAAAAAAAGGGTTAATGGGGAACAAGATACTCAAAGGGAGTTTGTGAGGGTGTAGTGCTTTTCATTTTTTAGAGCTGACTTATATAATTGCTTTAGTGAGCAAGTGCCAGGTAACTTAAATGCAATGTGTTACAGGTAACTTAAATGCAAAAACGACAAACAGTAACTTTCTTTCAAGTGAAACAAGGAAATAAGTACAGTAAGCAATGCAGATATCACTAGGGATCCACAGAAGTGCTAAAAGGTCGCGTTTTAGGTGGAATTAGCATTTCAGGGAAATAAACAAACAACAAGCATACAAACAAAGCTAGATTCAGCAGGCCTGGATCTAGTCTATGCTACAGCAAACAAGGTGTACCAATTTCAGTAAGAAACAGTTAGAATATGCAGGCACTATAAGCCTTTAACCAGAAATTCCCAGCTCAGAAGGGCAGAGTCCAGCCTCTCCTCCCACAAGAGTGCAGACCGCGATCCTTCTTAATGTAAAATAACTGGCCTGAAGCCCAAATGCTTAAACTAGAACTAATACACTTTTAGAATAACAGACACTGAGCCCTCAATCAGCAGTTCCCAACTTAGAAGGATGTAAGCTACCTGTCCTGCCACCACAGTGCAGGCCACAAACCTTCCTAATGTAAAACAACTGGTCTGAAGCCCAAGTGCTTAATCCAAAAGACTTAGAAATGATAGCTACACTTTAATCAAGTTACTACCAAGCAGTAATAAATACAACTGAATACTTTAAAGAATGCCTGGATTAGTGCTCAAGTTATACAAACAAAGCTAGATTCAGCAGGCCTGGATCTAGTCTATGCTACAGCAAACAAGGTGTACCAATTTCAGTAAGAAGCAGTTAAAATATGCAGGCACTATAAGCCTTTAACCAGAAATTCCCAGCTCAGAAGGACAGAGTTCAGCCTCTCTTCCCACAAGAGTGCAGAACACAAACCCTCTTAATGTAAAATAACTGGCCTCAAGCCCAAGTGCTTAAACCAGAATTAATACACTTTTAGAATAACAGACACTGAGCCCTCAATCAGCAGTTCCCAACTTAGAAGGATGTAAGCTACCTGTTCTGCCACTACAGTGCAGACCACAAGGTTTAGGGTTGGCAACAGGTACTTCTAAGGTGGATGAAATCTGCATGACTGCTAAAGTCAGGCACTGAGATGTGCACTGGGTGTAAATGGGGCCAAAATCTTTGAGGTATGGCCATACACATGTGCACACACAAGCACTTGCCATGGATGAGATTCAAACTTATACCTATGTAGTTATTGCTACTACATTGTTCTGCATTTATGGTATGCACCGTGGAGCTTACATGTTGGAGAGCTGTGCCAAGTTATCTTTTTCAAGGTGAGTAACATTAGCAGCAGTGCTAAAGGAGGGGTAAGGGGAGAGTAGTAAGTGTGAATGTCCATAAAATCAGGTATCATCAAAGACACACATAATCTCTCATACAAACGCACACAGTTTCACAGTTGCCATGTCTGGGATTATAATTCCTACCTAACTAGTATGCTACACAATAGTATTACACAGTTATCATAAGTTCCACGAAGCTTATATATTGGAGAGCTATCCAAAGATATCTTTGAAGGTGACTAACATCAGCACAAGTGCTAAAGGAGGGGTAAGGGGAGAGTAGTAAGTGTGAATGTCCATAAAATCAGGTCTCATCAAAGACACACACAATCTCTCACACAAACACACAGTTATCGCTAGCGCCACAGAGATTATAGGGCTGGCACTTGGCCAAAGGGTTATTTCAAGGTGACTGACATCAGCAGACATGCTAAAGTAGGGCAATGGGAGGTGTAGTGAGTGTGAATGGCATCAAAATCATTCCTCTCCAAACACACTCACACACACACACACACACACACACACACACACACACACACACACACACACACACACACACACACAGAGTTTCACAGTTGCCATGTTTGGAATTAGAACTCCTATCTAACTAGTTTTCTACACTACAGCATTACACACGTATCACAAGCGCCACACAGCTTATAGGGTTGAGACTTGGCCAGAGGGTTATTTCAAGGTGACTGACATCAGCAGGCATGCTAATATGGGCAATGGGAAGTGCAATGTGTGTGAATGGGCCATAAATCATTCCTCTGGAAACACACACATGCACTCAGTCCACACAACTTTGCATGTGCAGGACTGGGTATATAAATGCTAGATGAATACTGATTTGTACTATTGTGTTACACAGTTATCACAAGCACCACAGGCACTATAGGGCTGAGGGCTACCAAAAGGAATGTCTACAGTGATTGACATCAGCACATCATGTGATATCGGCCAATTGGATGTGTGGTGGGTGGGACAGGCCTCATAATGGAAATCTCTCTGTCAATGTCTGTCTCTCTCTTCCCCACATCTGTTTGTCTGTATGTTTGACATATTATAGTGTGTTGGCCTTGGATATGTGTGAGTATTCGTATCCAATGTGTGTGCAAAGCATGAATGGTGCACAATGTGGTGTGTGTGCATAGATATCTGCGAATGACAAATATGTATAGTCCACTGTCTTGTCAGACATGGGCTTCATTTCTCTAAGTGTAGGAGCATGCCCAGAATGACCTTCTGTATTAAGTGTGTAAATCCATTCCATGTAGGGTTGTACTCCAGTCCAGGGTTTGGTGTTCTACACCTACAGCTAGCAACCTGTTTCTGCAGGATATCTGTAGATAGGTTGGCAATATGGAGTCACAATGGGTGACAGATAGTGAGATACTGTAACTATTGCTGTCTGTGCTGCTTGTGTTACATGTTTGGTGTTAGCAGAGATATTCAGACATATGTACTGTTTTACACTGTGATGTATTATGTCATCAACTACTGACATATATACTTATTTGCTCACAGTTATTTTCTGGGAAATACAAGATGAATGAAGTCATGTCCAGTATTGTGGTCTGCAGCCTACATATTCTTGCACACTCATGCCATTCTGGAGGGGTAGCTGCAGACACTTGCTGATGGGTCTGTGTAAATGGTCCAGCACCTTGGTACTATGGTAGCTGAGGATCCCCTTCTTGTACATATATCGATGTAACAGAATGGCAATATCCTGCTGTGCCATACCTCTCAGCTGTACAGATTCACCCAGGTTACCCAGAGGCAGGGCTCATATATCTGGTCCATTCCCCTTCACATTGTGGTTTACAAGCAGGTTTGTAGCCACTCATTACTGGGTTTGCAGCCAGGAGTAGTATGGACACATAGAGTTTCAGACTTCACACACTCTATGACATTCATGCTTCTACACCCCCCACTCTGTTATTCTATCCTCTTCTTAACATTATGCGAGCGATATCTGAGAACTATCCCTATAGTTGGCCCTTCATCCCAGCAGTATTTAGGGGTTGCTCCACAGTTCATGCAGTAAGACATGGTGGGCATGCTACTGGGATTTGTCAACATGGCCTTGCATTTGTGTTCTGTTGACTGTGTTATGTTGTTAGTTGGGATCCCCTCAGATACTATATATTGGCACTACGGGTGAGGCACAGACCTTTGACAGAGGACTTTAGGCCATTTGGTAGTGATGCAGGCCATCTGTAGCAGGCCACTGCATTCTGTCACTCCTACATTCCCGGGCTGCGAGACAGTGGATTCCCCTGGGGTGACAGGGTAAGTGTGCGAGGTGTTAATGGCAAAAGTTCCTGTCCATATTAGTCCAGTGGTCTGTGTGCAGGCAGGGTGCTGCTTACAGCTAGGGACACACCTGCATGGGACTCTTCTTCAGCATGCTGCATTCTGTGTGTATTCCCATACAGAAGTGGGGTCATACTGTACTTATTCCCAACAGCAAGGATATGACCTGTGATAAACCTGTGGCTGATGATGGGGTGATCTGAGTGCATGTGTGATATGGAAGCTACTTCTAGCTGACTCACAGATATACATGGGACATTCCCCTTATGCTGCCTTGTGTGGGGACACAGGCAGTCTCTCATTACTTCATAACTGTGCCTTTTGTGGTCTGCCAGTGATTGGCCAGACTACATCAGTATTCCATACTACACAGACAACTAATGTGCTGCTAACCTATCTGTACAATTCCAGTGTTGTGTGCAGTTGACAGTTACATTTTATGTACTCTGTCTAGCGTACTTCCACCTGTGTACTGTGTGTATGTCTGGGCCCACATTCATGGCATGTTCATCTTTCCAACGGTGACAGATATTGACATCTGGACAGTGAGTATCGATAACTGCTGACATGGGTATTGCTGAGAAGCATTATGGTTGGTACTGCAGTTGTTGGAACATGGCCCTGTCATCCACAGTACTGCCCATAGGCCACCATCCATGCCTACATGCTGACCAATTCCAATCAATATTGAACACACAACAACCTAACACACGGACTCCTGCATATTGTACACATGCAGCAATCTATCCTGTAGATTGGGCCAGCTCAGGTAATCTGTGCTCCATTGTTATTACACCTCACACTTACATGTTACTGCATTTTTACATAGGATTGTGGGCGGGGGGCACACCTGATGACTTTAAACATTTGCTATGACTGTACTGGTATTTCAGGTACTCTGTTGGCTTCCATTTCATTTTGTATTCTGACCTATCATGCAGACTGGAGGCATAGCAGTTGAGTACAGATCTTAGGTTTTATTGACCTACATTTCAGTTTCAGACTTCTTACATTTCAGAACTAAAATACAACTGCCAGACCTGTTGTAGTCTATCTGTGTAGGTCTGGAGGGGGTTGTTAACCATTGTCATCAATTGGAGGCCTTAGCCCAACCTTTCTTTATGGTCATCTACACCTGCCGTGCTGGCTGAGGCTGGTGGTGGGTATGTGTGCATCACTGACATGCATGTGTGTGTCCTATGGAGACACATTTTGGCATCCACATATACTGCAGTGGGATTTATCACCTTGTCTAGTACTGTCTAGTATGTTGACACCTGTATTTGTTATGGATTTCATGCTGCCCATATAGGTGTCCACTATCTGCTGCCATCCCATTCAGCCACCCGATTCCCTTGCATGCTCACGTCCATACCATAGACACAACTATCAGAACATACTACTCAATTCAGCAATTGATTGGAAGAGTGACTTACCTTGTGGCTGTGCTAGTATTGAGGACAGTGCTGGAGTGCTGACTACGTCGGATGCACATAGTACACTCCTTATACATGGTAAAGCACAGGTAGTGACATGTTTGGCATCTCTTTTACTGTATGTGCAAGTCAGAGATAGGTGTCATTCCCTGGGTTCCTACCGTGTCAGTGTATGTGCTATGCATTGCCTCTTTGCCAAGGCCTGGGCATACTGGGCATGCCTCCTTCTGCCTACATGGGCAGGCTCAGGCAGTTCCTCCTCTGAGTCCCTCTGTCCCTGTGATGGCCTTGACAGTGTTGGGGGGCTGTGTGGCCTTGCCCCATGCTGTTCCTACTGTAGCTGTTTCCGCAGGATCATACTGTGTAGCATGGCACATGCTATGAACATTTGTATACATGTAGCTGAAGAGTACTGCAAGACTCCATCGGATATGTCCAGGCAGTGAAACCATGGCTTGAGCATTCCAAACATATGCTCTATTATGATTCTTCTTTATGCAAGTGCCTCATTATGGAGTTTTTATTCAGGTGTGTGTGTGCATTTCTGATGGGTGTCATCAGCCATGGCTCCAGTGGGTAGCCAGCATCCCCCACTAGGTGGCCATATGGGATGTCCCCACTGGCAAATGACTGGTGCAGCTGTGTCATATGTAAGATGTGGGAGTCATGATAGCTTCCAGGGCTGCCAGCACACACATTCAAGATAATGCCCTGGGCATCACACATGATCTGGCAGTTGATGGAGTGGAAGCCCTTGCGGTTTATGTAGACCCTACCCAGTTTGCTGGGTGGTGCTTTGATATGTATGTGTGTGCAGTCTATAGCACCCACTATCTCAGGGTATTCTGATATTTGGTGGAAGACATGCATATTGATGGTCAACGCCTCACGGGTGTTGAGGAAATATATGTGCTCACCAGCATGTGCTGACATGGCATCCAGGAACTGGTAGAGTACCCTGGATGCTGATGCCTGTGAGATCCCCATGATATCCCCAGTTGCCCTTTGGATGGTATCTGTGGCTAGTATTCTTAAGCCTACACATACCTTGGTATCCACTGGGATGGGTTCCCCTCTGTTTGTTCTATGTGTGAGGCGTGGCCGGCACAGTTCAACAATTTGCTGTACAATGTCCCTGTCCACCCTATAGCACTCCACTATCTCCAGCTCATGTAGCCCCTGGTAGGTTGCCCTGGGTCTGTACACTCTTCTCCTTCTCCTCACTGTGGGTTGGTCGTCAGCATTCACATCCTCATCACCCTCAGCCTCTTCCACATATTGATGTATGAGAACAACAGCAGCCATTAACATTTTGTTAGTTTTGTCAGGTAAAACTTCCCCATCTGTGTACACTGGTGATGTAGAGTTTGTGGGAAAAAAACAGACTGGAAGGTGTTTGCATAGTTTATAGTAGTGTGCTAGGCTGTGCCATGTGTAATTGCCTGATTCTGATACATTTCACCTGCCAGCTATGCTAGTTCTCCTTGATTGCTTTCCTACTGCTGTTTTCCCTTCCCATTGCCTTCCTGTTTAAGTCACAAGGTGTGGCACACATACTGCGTACTCAGATGTGAACAGAGCTGCTATTTCCTGTTTTTTTTTTGTTTTTTTTGTCTCAAACCCAGTGCGTGGCGTGCACACCCATTTAGGCAATGTAAACACTGTTAGGCAGCCTCAGACACACCCCCTTCCTTAGCTGTGCTTAGCTAAGGGCAAACATGGGCCACAGAGCTCCACTAAGCTTACAGTATGCATGACACTCCCCCTAATGAGGTCATCCACCTCTTAGACTTATACAGTGGTGTTACTGCACCTACACGGTTGGGTGCAAGCTTACACTGATAGGAACTCTGTGATTCAGTATCAATATATATATATATATATATATATATATATATATATATATATATATATATATATATCTCAATATAATGAATAAACATTTATATGTTACAGTTTGCTGACTCTTTGATATTTGTTACTGCAACTTGGATTTTTGGAACCGCGCAATTGCCCTACCTGCAGGGGTTGCCATTTTCTTATCAGTATCAATCCCCTCATTTGCATAAAACAGAATGCTAATTCATAGTTACCACACTCACACCGAGCCTTCCCCCTTAGCAACCACTATTCCCTGGTATTGTTGTCTTATGCATGTCATTGACTATTATGGAAAAGTGCTGATTTGGGTTTAAAAGCTTAGTTCCAACTTTTTTTCTTATTTTCGGGCCGATCCCGTTTGCGCATAGCTGCCCTACGCTTAAATGGCCGAGATCGGCCCCAAAAAAAAAATAAACTTGTTTTTTTATAAAATTGTAACTATTTTACATGCCAATGGCCATGTATTTGCGTACTACATTGAATACATGCTTTCTTTCGAGCTGTCATGCCTCCGTTTTGTAATTTGCAGAAATGTATTCGGTTTGTAACCGAATACATTTCAGCAGGTTATACTATTCCTGCACAGATGCCTGCCTGCCTGCTTCCTGGATCGATAATTCACCTCATTTGCATGGTTTTCACCAGAAAATGAGGTAATTAACATATAACAGTGGTGTTCATGCAGCAATAGTGTAGGAGCCCTCGTGCACATCCCGGGAGCTCGTTCCTGGATCGCTTGTCAGCCATATACTGCATGCAGCAGCTATTGCACTGTTCCTGCACTCAGTGCAGAGCTTTCTGAATCCCGGGGTTACAGTAATAAGAAACCATACAAATATAAATAGCATTTC
The DNA here is from genome assembly GCF_019279795.1 of Protopterus annectens. Taxonomy (NCBI): domain Eukaryota; kingdom Metazoa; phylum Chordata; order Ceratodontiformes; family Protopteridae; genus Protopterus; species Protopterus annectens. The sequence continues at coordinate 351,805,676 of NC_056728.1, read as the reverse complement.
TTAGTGATAGAAATATGCAGAGTACAATGCCATTATGCAGTGAAAATAAAGTATATAAATGGATAATTTGTTGAGGACATTCAATATAAACAATCATGACACACAGTATATTCTGTACAATATGAAGGAGATTATACTTTTGCCTTGTGGAACATTATATTAATATAGATAGTTACCCTGTGCATCAGATGCATAACTTTATTATCCCTGAATCCCAAAGATAGACAACAGAGATATTTCAGAATTATTATCCCTTGCACAGGGTGTCATGTGGGGGTGCAGGAAGCCAAGGCTGACACAAAAGGTTGACTAGTGTGTGTGTGAGTAAGCAAGGGAAGCAGGCAAGATGGACCATGTAAATGTGTCTGTAGGTGCCCTCAGTGTGACATTGGTGTGTGAGTGTCTGCATGAACACAGTCAAGCTCAGTGCTAGCCCTACATGTCTATATGTTGGACAGCTGTGAGCTGTGCATGGTAGAGCTGACAGTTCATTGTCTCCAGCATCAAACAAAAGAACTGGCAGTGCAGGAGTTGCACTAGCACCTCTACACCCAAGGTCAGATGCTGTGCTACTACCTGAAGGTGACCAATGTCTGCTGGGCATGCTTCCTTCACGGGAACACCCAAGACCACGACTCCATGGCCTGCAATGTCTGGGTGTGGACAGCACACTCCCTGCTGGAGCAGTAGATGTACTGCCACTATGGGACCATGATCGGGCACAGCCACATTGGCTCTCAGTAGATGTAGTTCCTGACCTATGCCCACAAGGCTGTCATTCCCCTCCCACCAGCCATTCCATCACAGACAATGTGCTTTCCATGACAGATACACTGTGCTCCATCACAGACACACACTGTTCCAATGTGTCATTCATCCGATCCAGGGAATCAACAACATTTTAGAGGCAGTCATGGATGTCAGACTGTGCTGCATCTATAGCCCTGACCATTCTTCTGGAGTTCCTTTGTGAACATGCCTGTGCCTTTATGATGGTCCTAAACATACATCGAGTGACAAGTGATGAAACACTTCCAAGAGGTGGTGAAGAGACAGCAGGCCTCCTTTGAGTACCTCCTATCAATCTGCCTGAGTGGCACCTTGCCAACAGTTTGGCTATGGCCAGTGTCAACAGTCACTGAAGCTGCAGTAGCCACACTTCCCTGGTCAAGGTCCTCACCCTCCAGCTGTCCAATATCTATGGCATCAGTGGGCTGGGTATGCGCGGTCATACTGGCTGTGTATGGTGATAATGATGGGGATCACTGGATGTCAACCTCTGTGTCAGAATCAGCCCCTGCAACCCCTGGTTGTGCCTCACATTGGCCACCATCATCATCAGAGTGTGATGAGACATTGACATCAAGTGACATAGGGGACAGAGAACCACTTCCATGTTCATCTTTGATAAAAGGAAGGAAATCAGAAATGCATTAATACCTGCACTACTATGCTGCTACATATGTTAATCAATTTACACTGTTGTCACTATTACATAAGTCCATACCTCTCAACCTCTTAGAACAAGAAATGTGGACAAAGCCATGAATAATGGGTGGACAAAGGCCCAAGAATAGACACCACTGTGACATATTGCCATTACAAACCTAGAAAGGTGATAGAATATCAGGTATTGCTTCACCATTACATTTCTGAAGAGTATGCAGTCTGAATGTGAGATCTTTGTTATTATTTTATGTCTTCAATCATTAAAGACTTGTCAGTAGTTTGCAAGTCAATCAGTAGTATCTTAAATAGAGGCCAGAGGTATGAGTCAAACATCGGGATGTTCAGCAAATATCTGTGCAGTTGACACGTATGCAGACAGTACAGCAATCCATACAGCAGGCCTGAGATGACACTTTAGCAGATATGGTGATAAATGTATTCTGTTTACCAGCTGCAGGAGCCCTAGATCTGTGGATTCCTGACAGTCATGAAAAAAGTAAAGGGAGAGGTAATGGCAATAGCACCACAGTTAACAGTATAACAGAGGGTAATACCTTCAACCATCTGTATCTACATTAACTGCAATGTTAACAAGAATGTGGCTGACAACCTGTAAATGACCTTAAAACTGTAGCTATCTTACATACCCCCACAAAAAAACAACCTGACACACATATAAACTATATACAGTACTACAGAATGAATGCAACAACATTCTACTGATGATCTAGCAAAGCCTACGTGGAAGCCCCTCCTGAGATGCAGGAGTGGCACCCATGTCCAGAACATAATGGCTGATGGACTGTTGGGAGCTGTTCTGTGTGGCAATGTTTGCCAGGAATTACTCGGCGGTGGTGTGAGGGTGTTCTGTTGCAGGCCCACCACCCGTGGCCTGACGATGACATGCCACTTCAGTTGCATGCCTCCTTGCAGCATAAATCATGTCCGTGGCTCTGTGTTGCACCTGCTCATAGCTGCGATTGTGTCACCCAATTGCATTAAGGTTTTGTACCAATTCGTCCCACAGGGCTGCTCTTTCTGATTTATTGGCCCACCCTCTGGACATCAGGACTACATGATATTGGCATAATGCTTCTATTATTAGGTCATTCTCTGCCTCAGAAAATGGGGGCCTACAGCGAGCAGGCATATTGTTCACTGAAAGACAAAATAATGATAGCACATATAAGGATCACATAAGTACAAATAAACTGTACAGATAAAGCAGTAAAGGAAGGCTCTCAGTATTCACCACTTGATTACAATTTAAAGATTTAACAGTGGTCAAAAAATAACACGGGGGTACAAAGCAAGGAGAGTAGCATGAGGAACATATCCTTGTTTGTGCCATAACAGGAACTCATCTTCTCCCCCCCTAAAAAAAAACAAAATAGCAGTCTGAAGGAAAATTATGCTAACCAAACAACAGTGTAATTTTAAAAGTGCTATCAAAGGAGCTATCCATGAAATGTGTACATAGTTATCAGCTATACCTTTGGCCCTCTCAACATCCTCTGTACCTCTCAAATGGCTGGAAAACAAGGCCATGTCATGAGTACAGTTCTAACAAATGCTTACTGATTTACTTCACATTATTCCAACGTACATTCCAACATATGCATTATTTAAGTCACAAAATGGATACATAACTGATGGAGTACAACACTCCTCTGTTGAAATATACTGTTTCAAAATGAATGCGTAACTGAGTTTCACTTATGAAACAACTCTCATCTACATTGGTTTGCCTAGCTACACATTTGCATTTTTATAATGGTGTACATTAGTAACTGAATGCATCAGACATAGTCTGTGCTTCAGAGATGCTAATTGCAGCATACACTGCTGAACTGCATGCTAATGAACTGATCCTGTGGCGCTACCCAACAAGCTATAAGGCATCAATGTAGACTCCATGCTCTTTCTTATATGTGCAGTGAGAAAATAGTGAAGTACAGGTACCATGTAAGCACAGATGGATTATTAGTAGCAGCTACATTTTAGATATATGTATATGTGCTACAGGCTGAAGCCAATTTTACTGCTGCTGCCAATAGCCATAGACTGAGAGGGTGAAGACTTTGCAGGCCAACAAAACAGTAGAGAAACTGTGGGACCTCTGGCAGCCTTGAGTCAGATACAGAGCCAGATGTAGGGAACAAATCCCAGTGGAAATTAAGGTATGTGTTGAAGTTAGTATGTTAGCCACAGCTACCCTAAACAGACCACTAGGGGACATACTTGCTGTGCCTTAGGTGTCAGCATCCAGGATCTTCCAAACATTCCTGCATGCTATGCTACAACATGGCAGAGAGCACATATATTTTTAATATACATTCTGAGGAGTTGGTCCCAAGTATCCTAGAACTGTAATATATATCGCACTACTCTCGAGTAATGTGTGCTATACATCACAGTCATGTACACATGAGAACAACACCTAGGGAACAGGGTAGGATCTACATTAACCAGTAGGTCTACCAATCACACAACTGCCAATCCATGTGTAATGTCATGAGATTCATCTGGAATGTGTTTGATAGTAACTCTTGCAGTTAGCAAGACTTCCATATGTGCAAAATTCCCCAACTGCTCCAGATGTGTGCTATGGGGGATATCGCCAAGGCTCACTTAGGTGTGGATGCACACTATGCACTGGAGTCATGGCTGATGAAACCCATCAGAGATACACACACACACACACCCATGAACACCTTAATGAGACACACAGTCTAACCTGTAATGCCATAGAGCATGCTTTTCAGCTACTCTACTCACAATGCCAGTGCCTACATACGTCTGGCCTAGAGTACAATTACAATCCACTGACATGTCCTTCAGTGCTCATAGTATCTGCTATGCTACCCAAGTTAATATAGTGTAAACAGCTGCAGCAGGGTCAACAAGGGGACAGAGAACACATTCTACACCACAGCAGCAGGAGGAACCAGCAGCAGGTGTGGTTGTAGGCAGACATAGCCATGCTCAGTACATCCTTACATTGGTTATGAGACAAGCCATAGGACACTGACTCTCCACCTACGAGGCTAAAACCATTCTCCAACAACACTATACAGCTGTACCAGGGGTGCATTAGAGATAACAGTTCTCAGCCATAACTAAATCATACAAGCAGCAGGATGCCAGACATGTAGAGTAACCAGACCAATACAGTCTTTTTAGTGTCATAGCAGACACACATCTTTGCTCCCCCACCCCCAAAGGAACAGTCAGTGTTTGTTTGTGACATCCAACCTGTCTTTCCTTAGTTGGCAATAGCATATCCCATTATCCCCAGTTAATATCCTTTGGCATTGTAAATGCAATGATATAGAATAGTGTACACATTGTATGTCTGAGAGTACTGGACAGATAATTGATGAATGACCAGGAAACACAGACATGTAAAATAGTGCTGTATACTTGCAAGCAAACATCATAGCAGGGTGTGTAATCAGTAAGTGCAGTATGCTAAAAGTGAAACATTTTACTACATGTACAGGTGACATAATATTTTATTATGACTGTACATTATTTTCAATTTGATTGTGTGCTGGATGTCCTTCTCAATTGTACAGATTTTTGCAGAATGTCCAGATTTTGTACTCATATATTTGGCCTGTTTCTCATAAAATTATGGTTTTCTGGCAAATCACTGAAGACAGAAAATAATGGCACACATTTAAGTTTCAGACTTCATATCCTTCAGAAAATTCATGTTTATGCATAACCTGTTATTCTATCCACTTTCTAAGTTCGTAAGAGCAATATTTAAAAAGTGTTTAAAAAGTGTCCCTATTTTTAGGCCTTTGTCCCCCCATTATTTCTGCCTTTGTCCAGATCCTTTGTTTTAACAGGTTGAAAGCTATGGTGCTGGATGACTGTTGATGCTTGCTACAAAGGTGTATGTTTGAAACACAGGGTTAAGGCACCCATCCTGTGCTTGGCATGTGCACTGGATGTTGAATTGGATTGTAGAACTATGTAGGGATATTTCCTGTGTAGTAGCATGGTCTACTAGTGTACGTGATACATTGATTTTATCTTCTGCCTATTATCACTTGTTTTTATTTCAGTATTTGGAGCCACTGGTTGCAAGTTGCTATGCATAGCACAAACAGCCTCAGTTATGCACAGCAGATTTGCATGCACAGCAGCAGTGCACAGACTGTAGAAGTTGACCACCCAGGTAGCAGATGGGAACCAGACATCTAAAAATAGACCTGGTTTGCATTCTCTTAGTGTCAGTCTTCATAGCACAAACTGGCTAAGCCCATTGCACTGCATGTAAGAGACAGAATCTCAGAGTAAATATTAATGTAGTAGGTTTTCATGTAACTTCTCCTGTGGCTGCAGATGTTAAGTGTTGGCCTGAAGTTCACATGGTCCTGGGTCCTAATACAAGGATTGCAACTTGTATTTTACTAATGTGACCTTGCATTACATAGCAATTTAATTAAATATCCACACTTATTTTTTAATCCATCTACTGGCAACAGCTGCGAGTGTAGGACTACCACAGATAAGGTCCAGATTTCTAATACAGCAGACATTTGCCTTTTTTCAGTGGTGTCCTACTTCACATTATAGTAACCTCAATTATAGCAATTAACCTAGTATTTCTTATATCCTAAGCATTTTCCTGATGGATGACCTGCTAGTATTGTCAGTCATGTACTGATATGATAATACTAAGCAGAGCGCACCATTTTTAAATGTTGCAAAATCCAGCAGTGTGCATTCTCAGTATCTGTCATAACTGGAATTGGTAGTCAAAGTCATTATACATAGGTTTTCATCTGCATTAGACATGTCTGGTGTTCAGGGAGAGGTTTTGAGATTTCGGTCTCAAAGGTGGGGTGAGCAGGAGTCCCAAGTGTTTGTTGGACTCCTAGTGAATGATTATGGTCCCTGGCTGTTGCAGGAGCACTAACATGGATCAGATTGCAAATCAGATGTATGGAATAGGTTGGCTGGGATCTGTCCGGTGTTATCAGTATCCGCCGCACTGATGAACAGTGTAGAAATCACTACCAAGACCTCAGGATGAGGAAGAAGGATAACCTTGACCACTGGATCGAGGAATACAAGACTGACAGCACTCCACAGATGTGTAAGTATCACTTACAGGCACTGTTTGTAAGAGGTAGTGGCTGCATTTGTTCATGATTGGTGTTCTTAATGTATTATGCTGTGTTCTGTTTTTTCCACCGTTAATGTAGGTTGATTACTGAATGAGTGAACCTATGAAGAAAGATTGAGAAGGATGCGAAACGCAAGGGGTAGTATGCTTCCAGACAGTATTGTTATTTCAGCATTAGGAGTAAATACAGCTTATTGTGGTAAACACTTGTATCACATTGAGTGTGCATTTGTCCATTGCAAAGCAAAAGCATGCCTGCATTAGTATGTAAGGTCAAACAACAGTCCAGTATTGCAGAGTAGACAGGTTGTCATTTAGAAAACCACATGTCCAAAGTATACAATACTTGTTTAAGTTGACATCAATATTGCAAAGTAAAGCATGACCTATAAACTAGGGACAACAAGAGCTTGCTGCAGTATGTTAGCATTATAACACCAAACCTGTATCTATAAAGTGTAAAAGGAAAGTGTGCTTGTATCTTATTATTCTGTATTCCAAAGGAAAGGTACAGTATTACATTAGTCACTGCTTGGGTTCGAATACCATACTCCCCAAGTTTAAAATCAGCTCTTTACAATACTATTTCAGGTTGTCATCAATAAAAATACAGTAGTGTTATGTATTCATAATGATAGCATTAGAAGTGCAGACTTCTGTTTATGTGGCTTGGATGACCTGCTGTCAGTTGTAATCAGTGTACATGGAACATGCATATGTGTAATATATACAACCATGAATGACTGCTGGATGCAATATGATCTGAACTATAGTGTGTGTCTGTGTTAACAACAGGGTAGTATTCAAGGAAATAAAGGTACTTATTACCATTTGAGAGTGTTAAAAGTAAAATGTAACATTCTTTCTTTTTTTTCTCTCACCCCACCTTTTCTCTTCATTTGTTTTTTTTAGGTATTTCTTATTTTTTATTATAATTTGTAGTGTTTTTATTATTTATTTATTTATTTATTTATTTATTTTACATTTGTTTATCAGGAAAGTCCGACTTGGAATGAAGCCAATTTTTAGAGGAGGCCTGGTGAGAACTCTAGACATATTATATTATGTGTATAATCATATTTCATTATCATAATTATTTTGTATTGCCTACGTTTGTTTATTATGAATAATTTTTTATTGTTTTGCTGTTAAATACATTTTGATTTCTTATTATTTATAATTGTGTTTGTAATTATATTGTTTACTATTTTTATATTAATTTATTATATGTTTAAATTTTATTTAATGGTATTCTGTCCATTATTTTGTGTTCTGTTTGATTTCATTATTGATTTTTAATTTTATTTATGTTATTACTACAGCACGGCAAGGTAGGCCAGTTCCCTGTCATCTGCCTACAATTACTTCACTGGCTACAACACCAAGGCCCAATACTTCTGGGCTGCAGCCTGGCAGCACCCCCCCTGCTGCCTCTGCCCTACCTGGACCCTCAGGTAGTTCTGCATCAGAGGCCAGGCCTGTGGTCCCCTCTAGGAACAGAGGCAGAGGGGATGCATTCATCATCCAAGCAGAGTTGCCAGGTGTGGTGCATAGGATTGTGCACCAGACCATGTGCACACGCCTACAGAAGTCAGCCATTGCAACCAGCTGTAGAATGATGGGACAGTATTGACAGTCCAATGGGTAAGGACTTGAGTCACATTGTTACAGTGCCTGATGTCCGTGGGACCTCAACCCCCCCAACCCCAACCCAACAAAGGTGTTCACCACCCTCTTGTGTCCTTCAGCAACCTTGTCTTTTGTCTTGTATGTCTTGTCTGTCTACAAATGCTTCCTCTCCCTCCCAACTTGCCTGCCTCAATGATAAATAATAAAAATGAAAAAGTATTTAACAACAAAACAATATAAAATTATATATAATAAACAAAACATAAGAAGTAATACCAAATAATATAATAATAAGAATATGATTATATAAATAATATAATAATAATGGTGATGATAATAATAACAATAATATTATTATTATTATTAATAATAATAATAATAATAACAATAAAAATAAGAAATACATAAAAAAGAAGATAAGGGGTAGGGTGAAAGAAAAAAAGTGAACATTAGTAACATCACAGATAATATACAAAGCTTTCTACAATTAATTTATTCTATTCTGTTACATTTTACTTTTAACAATACCATCTGCTATAAAGTTGCTTTATTATTTGGAACACTACACTGTTCTTAACACATACACACTATAGGACAGATCATATCACAGCCGGCAATCATTAATGGGTGCATACATTTCGCATATGCATTGTGTGATTACACCTGAAAGCAGGCCATTCAAGCCACAGGTCTAGAGGTCTGCACTTCAAACACTATAATAATTACATAATAGTACTGTATTTTTTTATTGATGACAAGCTAAAACAGTATTGTAATCCGCTGAGTTTTAAATTTGGGGAGTGTGGTATAACAACCCACAAGCAGTGACTATTCTAATACTGTACTTTTCCTTTGGAATACAACAATGCAATCACTCTTTCCTTTTACACTTTATAGATTCATGTTCACTGTTATCTGAGAATGTGCAACTGTTGCTTTGTGTTACAAACCATATTTCTCCACCTTTTAAAGCAGGATATCTTGACACATCATAAAATAATGGGTGTACAATGAGCCATAACTAGAAACATATTTCAAATATTGCTCTTACACACACATGGATAGTTGCATAGGATTTGTGTTAACATATACCTTGACACTCATTGTTTATTGACTTTAATATAAATTACTTGCAACACAACCATGAATCTTACAATGAACAGACTAAAACAGTGATTTTTAAATCTGGGTATTCAGCAGAAATAAGTACAGTTGAAAGCTATGCTACAGAGTAATGCATGCATACTTGCTTTTACTGTTCAGATATGCATTCCCAAGTTCATAGAACTGTATGATATAACAACTAATCCAGCTATAACTGTTAAGGCTGCAATAACAGTACTTTATATAATTATGCTTACATATCACATGCTTCTTCCATCCGGGTCAATTACCTCGCATGGGACCTCACATTCGAGGCCCACTCTTCTGCAGCTGCGAAAAGAGGGAAAAAGAGAAAAGCATTATGAATACCAGTTTTTACCATATTCAGCTTGAATATTTACAAGTACTCAATAAAATTAATACAGACACATCTCTGCGGTACTCTTTGCTTGACACTCCCTGATCCACCAATCAAGGGTATCCCGTTTTCTCCGGCAGAGGTTGTCAAAATGGTGACAACATTGTTCTCCAGTGCGTGGGATGCTAGTCACACTGATAAGGACCCTTACCAAACTAGACAAGGTTTCGATTTTATATTGCGAGCCAATATAGTTTTCCTGCATGAAGCAGGGTTCATGATCCGTAACCAGGAACCCAATAAATATCTTGAACTCCTGGACATCCCAGTACTGAGCTATGAATCGCAAACCCTCTACAACACCTGACATAAGTGCACAAGTTCAAGCTCAATGTCTAAAGTGCAATTTCTGTCAGTTCACCTTTAAATACCATGTTTTCCTGCCAATTGCACTTACTGAGAGTGTGCACTGTCTGCATTTTGATACATTTGAAAAAGCTGTGAACCGCTTACCACCATGCAAACACAGTAAAATAAGTATTGATTTGAGCAATGTTAAACTGCGCACAGCTTTTTCGAATATTCAATTCCATTGTTATTTTGTTAGAGTACCACTTTATTTGTATCAGCTGCAATGTCACAACAGTATAAATAAAGTTTACATACCCTGGAATAGAATCCAGGACCAGCTGCACTCCAGTTCAACACTCAACACATGTCACCACAAGATTAGTTACATGAAGTCACATATTTTAGTATTCATTGTTAAGACGATGGTATGAGCATAGCGCAGCCCCACTTACTGGGTTTGCGAGATGTCCAGCGTTGCTCAGCAATAGCAAATGAAAGCATTCAGTTTCTATTTTTAGATGTCTGGATCATGTCTGATATATGGGTGGTCCCATTGCGCAAGTGAGATAAGCATAACCAAACCCCCCTGTGCATTGTGCAACCATGGCAAACATAAAAAAAAAAAATAGGAGAAAACCCAAAGTGTACAAATATAACTAGTTCTGGCAATTTTTCCAGTGTTCTGGCTGATATTTTTGCAATGTTCTTCATAAAATGTGTGGTTTTGTAATAATTACTCAGGATGGAAGTTACTAAATAATGACAGGCATTTTTGTTTCTGACTTCATAATCTTCAGAAAATGCATGCTAATGCATAACCTTTTATTCTGTCAACTTTCTAAGTTTATAAGGGAAATACATGTCTATGCCCCTGTCTTTCAGTCTTTCCCCCACTTTATTTAATGGCTTTGTACAGATTTCTTGCTCTAAGAGGTGGAGAGGTATGGGGGCTGACTGTCAGTGCTCTCCTGTACATGGAGTCATTATCCATGTTGTTCTAAGAGGTTTCACAGCCAAAACTACTGGGATGTGCTGCAAAACCTTACTTAGGTGTGCCATGCATCATTAATATGCATTGGGCATTGCTGAGAGCACATCATGACCGTGTACACAGATAAACTCCATGTAGCCTCTACACGGAACCTACACAGAGTTTATTGAATCCTGTAGAGTGGGTATGTGGAAAATATTCAAAATATCAGCGGTTCTCAGTTGCTTAAAATATGCTGATAATGTTTTCCTCTTTCCTAAAATTAAGGGAAAAAGTCTTGCTAGAATTATATTTTAAATGGATATGGAAAAATACATTAAACAGAAAACATAAAAAGCATACACCAAAATGTTGTCAATAACTGAAAATAATAGAAAGATGCAAAAGTCAGCAAATGTCAAAAACAGAAGCTGCTTTTATTAGACACAGTAAGTGCCTTTCTGCAATTAGTATAAAGACATAAACCCAAAAATGAATGGAATTATTTGCTATAAACAAGAAGAATGTGGTTTAGCATTAATCAGTACAATAGTTTATCTTGCACCCCCAAATTAACTGAAGAAAACAAGGTACAGAAACATGACTGGAAGCATAAAATGTTAAAAGTTTAAAAGTTTAATAAGGTAAGTGCTTTCACATCAAATACTAGTGCTTCTACAGACCATATTAAAAAAAACTACATCAACAAACAATTTTAATATATTCACTCTAGTTGAAAGCAGCCAATACACATCAGACAAGGGTAAGAACTTAGCTACAGCTTGTATCATTTAAAGAGATATCATGCTTTCAGTGCGGGTTTAATAGAAACCCTGTCATTTAGACCTGGGTATTTATCAGTTTGCCATAAAATAATCCAATGCAATTCTCTGCTTTCAGTGAAATTTTTCACATCACCTCCACGTATATGTTCAGAAATAATTTCAACAACTTGAAATCTAAAGCCATGTTCATTTTCATTCGGTATGCAGTGTCTGGCTAGTGCATTTTTAGTGTCACCAATCCTAATACAATACATATGCTCCCTGACGTGTTCCATCATAACAATGATCCTTTGGGAAAAAAGTGAAAAGTGGTTGACATCACATGTAGCAATATGGGTTTAGCTGAGTAGGACAATAAAAATGTAAAAGTATTAAGAGTTGTCTTCAAAGCAGGTGTTAGTGAAGGAAACGAAGGGGAGCATATTTTTATAGTAAAATAAAATAGAACAAATGAAGACATGGCACAACAAAAACTGCAAAAAGGGGGAAACAAGACATTCCTGCCCATTTTCTTGATATTAATGGCCTTGTGAATTAAGTTAGGCAAAATGTTGTTCTAGAATTTTGTAAAAAATATTAAAGTTGATATTATTTGTTAATTACATAAGAAGATACATGCTAAAAGAAAAACAATAACCTGAAGTACAGAATCATAAAGTTATTTGGACTTTTAGTAAGGATCTCTGCTGTGGGATTGCACTACTATTGGAAAATATTCTGATGTTAGATATAATTATATGTATCCCTAGCTACTGGAATGACTAATACATACACACACACACATATATATATATATATATATATATATATATATATATATATATATATATATATATATATATATATATATATATACATACACACACTGTATACACACACACATACACACATACACATGTGTATATATATATATATATATATATATATATATATATATATATATATATATTTTTTTTTTTTTTTTTTATTCCTTTGTTTATCCCTAAATTAACACTGGATTTTACAAAACAGTATTACAGACTTTCTTGAAAACTTCTTTTGGAAATGTTGCTAATATAGCGATAAGTACACAAAGGAACAGCAATAAAAAGGTGCTAGAAATTATGTTAATACACTTTTTGAATGGAAAATATATATTAGAAATATGATTTCACAAAGAAAATGATGGTTTGATTCTTATTTTTATATTAGACCTTGAGAAAGCTGTCTTGAACATTATATGATGCAAATTAAGTAAAGGGAAACAATAATTCAGAAAATAGAAGAAATAAAATAAGTCATGTGCCAACAATTATAGCAAAGTTACCAATTAAAGGACAAATTAAATAAAAAGTTATGGAAGAGAAACCTTTTAAGATTTATAAAGTTAAAGAAACTATGGGACATGATCTTCTAATGTGAAAAAGTTCAGAAAAATTGGTTGATATCCTTTGCTTTGGTACTTACTGTTCTGATTAGGTAGTTATTTAGCTACTTGCATATGTTCAGCTTTTTATGTAGGACAGATGTCCAGACAACTTAAAACTAAGACTTTTGAGCATATTAGTGATATCAGAAACGTCCGCCTGTCCAATGTATTATATAAGCAGTCTAGAAACATCCTTCTGCTGTGCTTAATTTCACTGTTATTGACAGGATTAATAATGGTGTAATAAATTAGGTAGGCATGGCAATCTGAATAATAAGGAATATTCCTGGATAGTGAAACTGTGGGCTTTATTTTCACCAGTACTTAATGAAGTGATGCTGTCTCTTTTAATGGGTGGTGATTCTCCAATGGTTTTCTATCACTTGTATACTTTAATACGGCATTGTTGCTTGGTACTTTAACACTGATGAAGGGATGAAGTTGCCGAATCTGGTCTGTTCCATAATGAAATAATATTAAATAAATGGTTATGCTGATTTGAAGTGCTGGCTGCTGCTGTTTGGATTAATCTGGGTTATAGTCAAGGCTTTATCCACCTATGCCACAGAGCTAGATAAAACAATTAACTATGCTGAGTCTAATGTTAGTGACCAATTTTCTGTAGAACAACACTTTCAAACTATTACCCAAAAGTGCTACTTGGTGGAAATCATTCAAATTATTTTATATTTCTGGTCAGTTTTGTTTACCAGACTTCTCTCTATTTGTGGCAATTGTCAACACACAATGGTCAACAATGCAGATGGTCCACAGTTGTGCAATAATAGACAATACCTGAGAGAGGAGAATATGTCTCTTCCCAGGGGATTGTGTGAACTTGGCGTTAATATATATATAATTAGCAGGGGGTGTTCAGGGTACACTGTTTTGTAGAAATGCATCTGCTGAGGAGTAACCTCAGACCATACTCAGAAGGTGTTATTGTTTTGGGATTCAACATTAAGCATGCTGACATAATGCAGAATCAACTATTGCCACAAATTCCTTTTATATGGCTGTGGTGGTGCAGCAGTTAGCATTGTCACCTCACAGCAAGAAGTTCTCCTGTTCAGTTCTTGGCTGGGGCACCTTCTGTGCGGAGTCTGCGTGTCCTACCTATGGTTGTGTGGGTTTCCTCTAGGTGGTTTGGTTTCCTCCCACATTCTAAAGACATACAGTAGGTAGACTGGACACTCTAAACTGGCCGTAGGTGTGAATGTGTGTGTGAGTGAGTGGTATGGGTGAATTATAGTGGCAGGGTTAGCCACCCGGTGGTGTAAACCTTAGCTCGAGATGATTGACACTGTTAAAGTGACAACCTGACTCCATGTGGACAATGGGAAAAAGGGGATGATGATGGATGGATAAATAAATAAATAAATAAATAAATAAATATATATATATATATATATATATATATATATATATATATATATATATATATATATACAGTAGATATAAAAAGTGTACACACACCTGTTAAAATGTCAGCTTTTTGTGATATAAAAAAATGAGACCATAATAAATAATTTCAAAACTTTTCCCACCTTTAATGTGACCTGTAACCTGTATAATTCAATTGAAAAACGAATAAATCTGTTAGGGGGAAAATATAAAAAATAAAAAGTACAATAAGCCAGTTGCATAAGTGTGAACACCCTTAAACTAATACTTTGTTGAAGCACCTTTTGATTTAATTTCAGCATTCATTCTTTTTGGGTAAACACCTGCCATTAATTAAAGCGACTCTGATTAACCCCAAATACAGTTCAGTTATCCTAGTAGGATTTTCCTGACGTTTACTCAGTTGCCTGCTACAGCAAAAGCCATGGTTCACAGAGAGCTTACAAAGCATCAAAGGGATCTCATTGTTGAAAGGTATCAGTCAGGAGAAGGGTACAAAAAAATGTCCACAGCATTGGATATACCATGGAACACAGTGAAGACAGTCATCACAAAGTGGAGAAAATATGGGACAACAGTGACATTGCAAAGAATTGGTTGTTCCTCCAAAACTGATGAAAACACAAGACAAAAACTGGTCAAGGAGGCTGCCAAGAGACCTACAGCAACACTGAAGGAGCTGCAGGAATTTCTAGCCAGTACAGGTTGTGTACTACATGTGACAACAATCTTCCATATTCTTCATATGTCTGGGCTATGGGGTAAGTTTGCAAGATGGAAGCCTTTTCTTACACAGAAAAATATGCAGGCCCAGCTAAAATTTGCAAAACAATACATCGTCTCCCAAACGCATGTGGGAAAATGTGTTATGGTCTGATGAGACCAAGATTGAACTTTCTGGCCACAAT